>NC_135562.1:17538984-17623984 GCF_964340395.1 Glandiceps talaboti | reverse complement strand
ATCTGCAGAATCAATTAATAGCCGAGGGGGCAAATTGTCCCAACCACATGCTTTTTTGGGATCTAGGGTTTTCAGAAGATTACATACTTCAAGTTCCGTTGTCGGTTTGAGGAAAAACGTACGCTGCAGAGGTTGACCGAAAAATTGCTTAAAATCAATATCTGTCTTCGGAATAGTCTCAGCCAACTGTCTACTTACATTGACAAAGTGTTCATTAAATCCCTTTACTATTTCACCCTGGTCTGTTACGAGGTGGCTGTTGCCATTAACATTCAACTCCAAATTTTCTGGGAATATAGAAACACTGTGTTGTTTACCAATTAAATTATTAATGACATTCCACGTTTTCCTGGGGTTGTTTTTGTTAAAGGTTAACAAATACAAAATACTTCTTTTTGCACTCCTCAGTACACTCGTGAGCAGATTACGGTAAGATTTATATTTCGCTACAGCACTAGCTTCATGTTGACTTGAAATGACTTTAGAATATAATTTATGTTTTATATTTATCGATTTTTTTATTGCTTTTGTAATCCATGGACTACTTTTCCTCTTTGGTTTGAGGGTTCTTAGACGTAGGGGGGCATGATTATTGCATATATCAGTAAATATATCTGTGAATAAATTGAAAGCAGAATCCGTATCAGAGGCATTGTATACAGGTTGCCAAGACACGTTTTGCAGATCACTTATAAAATGATCATACTTATAAGATTTAAAATCTCTTGTAAGGACGGGTCTGGTGTTTGGCGAATCGATGTCGAAGTTTTCAAAAATAGCAAAAGTAGGAAAATGGTCGGATATGTCAGTTTGAATAGTTCCGGCATGAATTCTATCCATGCTAATATTTGTATATATGTGATCAATAACAGTTGATGAATTGCAAGTAACGCGAGTAGGGACTGAGATAATCTGCTCAAGGTGTAAACACTGCAATATGGAAATTAGTTGGTTACTCTGATTATCCCTACTACAATAATTTATATTAAAATCACCCATCAGAATGCATTGTTTTTTATCGACTTTGACTTTATGGAGCGTGTTAAGTAGAGAATTCGTAAATTCAGGAATATTAGTATTGGGTTTTCGATAAATAACCCCAACAATAATTCTTTGTTTCTGGGCGAGTAATTCTAACCATAAACAATCAGAGTGAACTACGGAATAATCTAAGATTCGATATTTGATGGACGTGTGAATATATGCACCTGCACCGCCGCCTCTACCAGAATTTGTACAGTTCAGTTCCAATGAATAGTTATGTAAATTAGCAAGGTGTTGGTTGTCCAGGTGCCATACTTCAGATAAACCAATGATTTTAAAATTTTGTTTGATACAATCCTCGTAAAACATTTTCAAATTATCGAAGTTTTTCCTAAGTGATCTAATATTAATATGTGAGATTGAGAATGATTTGTTGTATTTAGTGGCAAATTTACTGGTAAACTCTAAAGGTGATAGAGTGTAGTTTTCAATATTGAAAGTATGAATGTCTTCTTCGTATTCAGTGTCCATTATTTGTCATTGTTTAGTTAGCAAGCTAATTTATCACACAACAGATCCTACTGAATTTTTCTGATGTCATCTTCAACCCTGATAATAACTGGGTCGTCACTTTGGTCTTTTCTTACATATATTCTACCATTCTTTGTCCACATATACTTGTACTGTGATTGCTTTCTGGCCTTGTTAACCATAGAAAGTAGATCCCGCGACGCTTTACATAGATTTTCGTTGATGAAGATGTAGTTGGCTTGGTTAAACCCAATGTCTTTGGTTGTGATGTTTTTAAGTTTGCGACGATTCTCGTAGATGATATTTCTCTGTTTTCGTGATGTGAATCGTACAATTATAGGTCTAGGTCTTGGACGGCTATCATGGTGTGAAGTCTTTATGGTTCCAATACGGTGAGAAATATCGATATCAGATTCACTAATGGAAGAATGTACTTTCTGTAAAGTCGACAAGACGATTTTATCTGTATTCTCGTTTCCACTTTGTGACTCGGGTATACCACAGATTTCGAGGTTTACTCGCCTGTGGTATTGGTCAAGGTCAGAAACCTCACTTTTTAGTTCCCTCAATTCCTTACGTAACACGTTATTGTCTTGCGATAATTCAGCATTTGACTTAGAAACGTAGTTTTTCCAGTGTTTGTTTCATTTCTTCAAACTCCAGACTGATATACTCCATGGACTGCACCATGTCTGTTTGCTTCCTTTTAACATCTGATAAGTCACTTGCAATTGAAGTTAATTGCTTCTGGATAGGTTGCAGAAGGACCCGGAGTTTGTCAACTGATTTGTCACTAATGCATGTGGCGTCCATTTTGACGTTGTCGTCACAGCCGAATCTTTCTAGGTTACATTTTTCACACAACATGAGGTCGCCCTGGCACGTCCTCACCTTTTTCCTGGTACCACAATCATCACACTTCATGTTGAGAAGGAACAGGATACAGCGTTTTCAAAGATACTTGTAAAAGTACGAAATATACTATTGAGACACGGAGCACGAGACGAGCCAACCTGCTGACACCTGTTTATAATAGGAGATATGCAACGTAAAAGTGATGTAAACATGCACGACGGTATAAATACATTTCATATTATCCAATCGTCACCTGATTTCGGGAATGTAATTACAATCAAATCATCATGACGTAATTGTATCTTCTTTAACTTTTCAATTGGCCATTCTACCACTATGGTGTCCTTGTTATCCATTTGAATAGTCTCCAATGTGTTATTGACAATGGTGAGTATTCCCAGATATGAATTGGAAGGTTAACCTCTGTATAGATATGTCTGACATATGAAATTCATTCAATCGTGATGATAGTTATGCTTATCAATATCCATGTATTCCAGATCAAATTCATATAACTCTGTACCATACATTCGAAATGTATCACCAATTTATTGGAGCAGCTTTTAATTCTTTGAAACTTTTACAATAATTCCTCAAGCAATTAAAAGAATACAGTAATTATTTTGCGAGATTTCATAAAAAATAACCAGTGCTGTAGATGCTCATTGGGTTTTTATTACTCGTACCTTTTGCAAAGTTTAAAGGCATGGCTGCCTGTGCCTGGCACCCTATTTTGCATTTGACTGACTGACTGACTGACTGACTGACTGACTGTGTGTTTTGGAGGTGGAGAACTTGTGGTTACTCACTGGCAAGTAATCTCCCAAATATAAACATCTCCTGTCTGGGTTGTTCACATGCAAATGTCGCATGTTTGAATAATCCTGAGTGACACACAATCTAAACAGCTGTTTGCAGGGATTTGTCTCATTTTGAAAAGTTTTTACATTCTATGAAACAAACATTGATTTTCAACTAATTTGTGTATCAAGTTACAATCCTTCGACATTCACAAACAATTCGCACATGCTTCGTGACCTGTGCGCTTCTCGGAGTACAGAAAAAAATGCTGCAAACAAGACCTAGAAGCTAGTGCTCTGTACAGCAGTTTGAATTTCGCGCATTTGCATAGATTAGCCATAACCCTCTTTATATAGGGCAGTTCTGTGTTTAAGCATGCATTCTAAAGATATAGCTTAATTACCAGAAATTATTAATTATGCAAATTACTTATAAACAGCTAAATGCTATGCTAACAGGCTGTATAGGACATTTTGCCTTATTATGGTTTATGTATGTACCAAATGTTGTGGAATGTGAGGTGTTATTTCTTTAGATATTGATTGAGTACTGAAAATCGTTAATTATGCAAATTCATCATCAAAATTAAAGGTACAAAAATAATCCTTGTATGACATGCATTTGTTATGGTTGACATATTTACCATATTATCTTGAACTTACTAAAAACCATTAATTATTTAATGACTAATTAAATTTTCTCTGATGTTTACCAAAATATAATCAGTTCTTGGAATTATCATAAGAAAGATATGTTGCAAGTTTCATTAGAATCAATGGTGTAGTTTTTGAGATATTGTGGCGACAGATAGACAAACGGACATACAGACGGACAGGGAGACACGTCTAATACATAACCTTGCCTTACGGGAGGTAAAAATGAATCACTGAGCACATGGATAACACACAAAGCCTACTTGCTGTATTTGCGCAACGTTTAACCGGTCGTGAGATATTGAAGTGATACAGGTAAAATTTGTGATGCAAATTACTAATGTTACATATTTAAATATAGTAAGAAAAAGTCAATCCCAGGTAACCGATGATATTTATATTTATTATTATTACAGGGCATATTGCAATAGCTATTGCAGACTTATTTTAAATGTGACTCGTACAATCCAAACTCGTACCACAATTCTCTTAATAATTAATTAAGCCTATGTGCAGAATTCAGCATTCATAATGAAGTATTACGTGAACTGATGCATTGAAGTATTTTTACCAACCCATATTATTCCATCAATTAGATTTTGATCGGAAAATGACTCGATGAGAACGACGCATACGATCGCTTTGTTGATATATTGCTACAGTTGTTTAGCTTGACGCTCATATGACGTGTGACTTGAGGGAAATGCTTATGAATACTAGTGTGAGGACTCTGCTGTCATTAGTGTTACCACTCACTTCGTCAGTGCACGATCACCCCACTTTAAAGTTTAAAGCAGATTGATAGAGTGCATAGCGACTGACCTTACATGTGTTTGAAAGACATAAAGGCAACACCGACAACAACAACAACAACAACAACAACAACAACTGCACCACCACAACAACAACAGCAACAACAACAACCAACAACCAACAACAACAACAATAACAACAACAACAACAACAGCGGTAACAACACAAACAGCAACAACAAAAGGAGCAGTAGTAATCATAATAAATAACAATAACAACAACAGCAATAGTAGCTGCAACTGCAGCAGCAACACCACCACCACCACCACCACCACAACCAACAACAACAACAACAACAACAACAACAACAGGAGCAAGAGTAACAACAACAACAACAACAACAACGACGACAATGACAGCAACTCAACATCGTAAATTATTGGAATTAAAGTCGACAATTATCTGCGAAGAATAAGATATTTGGCATACGAATATATGTATGATCTGAAAATATAAATCGCAAGAAGAATAATTACTTTCAAAGCTGGGGAGAATAGTTAGAAGAAAAAAGTTATATTGAAGGTATACATACTTAACCCAATGAAACGGGTCGACGGAGTTCATACTGTAGGTGACCTAATATAGGGGGCAATGTTATAATGCAACCACAATTTGCATAATATAACAAAGGTAACGAGTAATACAGTCCCTATCAACTGTTACTAATTATTACTAATTTGCATATCTCTTTTCTACTGGGCACAACTTCAATATTGTGTCAAGTTACTCGATTCACTCCTGAAGAAGTCCCGAAGTCTTATATTTAGAGCTTAATTAACCTTCAGCCTGCACATTTTAATGTGCATTTAAATTTTGTATTGTCCATTGACATATTTGCATAGTGTTTGCGTATTATTGCGGTTATATGTTTAAAGAAATATTGAAATATATAATTATCATATTCAAGGTCATTGGTGAAGTTTAGGTTTGTACTTACCTGATAGTTGTCTATAGTCTGTCTCTTCTTTTAGCTGACACGAGGGGGTAACCTTTGCCCCCACCCCACCTTTGTGAGGTAATGATTATGAATTAACCATACTTCAAACCCAGGCAGTTAATAATATACCCCGGGTAAGTGGGTCGATACACAGACTGTGCATATAGCGTTTGTCTGAATAGGTTGATATCGAAGGTCATCTGCATCTTCAGTATATACAACACTGCTACTAATATTGTATAATTTGAAGACCACAACTACATGCCAATTCAAACACAACCTCGGGGAAAGTACACAAACTATGGTTGGATCGGACCTTTGCATTCACGTATTGTGCTGCCTAATCCACAGGGCAATCATGCTTAGTTAGTTATGTTAACGAAAACAAACCAAAAAAATCAAACAAAATAAATAAATAAACAAACCAGCAAACAATAAATAAATATATAGATATATAAATACTGACAACCATCAATAAGAGTAATTACAAATTATTATCAACAACAAGAATTACTATATTATGTTTTCCTATATCCGAAATGGTCACAATTGTACATACCACAAGGGATGAAACTGATCCCTACCAAATGCGAGTAACATATTTTCAAGTCGTACAATAATTGCCAATCAGTAAAAGTTCATCTTTTTAGGACAAACATGCTTAGAACTCACATATTTACAAATGACGCAATTGGCGTCATAGTAAACGGGAAGGCATCAATTCTGACGATTTGTAAGCCTTATCGTCTTGCATTGAAAAAATCTTGTTAAATGTTGATAACTCCCCGGCACCAAAAAATATGTCGTCGTTGATACCACCGAGTAACTATTACCGAATACTAAATATTTACAGCATCATAGTCTTAATAAGAGAAAGAAAGATCACTCACTCACTCACTCACTCACTCACTCTCATCACTCACTCACACTCACTCACACTCACTCACTCACTCACTCACTCACTCTCTCTCATCCCCTTCCTCCTTCACTTGCTCCTTCATTTTGTCAGTCAGTCAGTCAGTCAGTCAGTCAGTCAGTCGGTCAGTTAGTTAGTCAGTCGCTCACTTTCTCACTCAAACACTCATCCACTCACTCACCCACCCACCCAGCCACGCAACCAACCAACCACCCAACTATTTATGTTTAGTATTATAATGATTATTTTTTATTACATTTATGATTAGGCACATGCTTGCTATGGCGTGTCACCTGTGAGGGCGGCAATACGCAGCTGTAGAAAATTGACTGGAAACGAATTGGAGAAATACTTTTCTAGATAGAGTCCATTGGTATATTCTTACATGAACATTTTCAACTAACCATTACTGTTCGCGAATCACTCAAAATCAAAGTCAAGACCACTGCCTTCCATCCAGTTTTTGTAATTATCGTCAAAATATTCATTTTGAGCCACTGTGAAATGATCCTTCCATCTTCCAACCTTCCCTGGTGAATATAATATAATATAATATAATATAATATAATATAATATAATATAATATAGTACAGTACAGTACAGTACAGTACAGTACAATACTACACTACACTACACTACACTACACTACACTACACTACACTACAATACACTACAATACAATACAATAGAACAGAACAGAACAGAATGGAATAGAACAGAATAGAAAAGAGTACAGGACAGGACACGTCTTGACATAACGGAACAAAACAAAACAAAACCAGGACAGAACAGAATAGAACAGAATTGTAAAGAAAAGTACAGATAAGCACATACGATGTATCATAATGAAATACAATATACAATATGATGTAATAGTAAATATTACACAATAACACAATTAAAATATTACATCATACACTGTCGTATCACTAAATGATCTCTAAGAGAACAACGCTAGTATTTAAGAACTTTGCGAATTATCTTGCCAATCTCTTCGACCAACTGCAAATATGCATAGTCCCTTTACTAACCGGTTTTCAACAAAGCCGACTCTCCAGGTTTGACCTTAAGTTCGAAAGCTTCAGCCACAAACTCATGATCTGGTGGAGGATTCTTTTTCATCGTCTCAAACGTAGTAAGATGAACGATCTTATCAATCAATTCAGGTGATGGACTTTTACCAATAAACTCAGCAATCTTCTGAACCGAAGTTCTTAAATCCTGGAATGATGACAAATAGACCTCAAAACTCAAATGTCATCGGACAGAAAATGTATTCTACAGAAACATGCAGCGGTGTTTCAAATATCACAGAAGTATCCCCTATAAACTCCCGAGCTTTAACAATTACGGCACATTTGTCAACTATTGTTCCATTTTAAGGCTTTGATATGAGAAAAAGGTCCAAATTATATAACGTTATATGCAAATTAGTTGAACTAATATGCAGAAATATAATATTTTTTACCTGGCGTTATATTAATAAAAGTAAGATTTATGACGATGTTATTTGAAATTAGGAATTCCGTTCTTGGTTTTGAGAATGATTCTACAAATTCAAATGCATGTCTTTCGTACTTTGTACCAATCATAAACACATATTTATATATTTATGGTAATGTGAATTCAAGAATTTAATTTCCTTATGCATGATACGGACAATATACATTCCATGGATTCATATATGACTTTTTTGTTACGATGTGATATTAAGATTCATTACCCGCTTCATGTCTTCATATTTCAAGAAGAGAACATTTTCTTCATTTCTTCTCTTCCACCATGGAAGTACATGTTCGTGCCATAGTCCTAGACCCACTTTAGGACAGAAAATAATGTAAAAAAGAATAATAAAAAAATCGCCCTACTCTAACAACATCACAGATTATACCATGCACTAGTCTAGCTGCTAGACCTCTGATGTTCTTCCTATACAATACGATACACGACCGAACATCGCTATCGAGGATGGAACACCCGAGTTACGGCAAGCCCTCACTGCGAACTTCGTTCGTTTATCGTATCGGAAGAAAGCCAGAACGTCTAGCAGCAAGACTAACTATGCATGAGTCAGGTTCTGACACTAAATATATACCGTCGTCGTTCTCCGTCACGACAACGTGCGTATATGTAACAACAGCGTATGTCTACATGTACGTTAGTTTAGTGCTTCTGCTGTGTTCGAATTATGACTCAAAGCGTTCAATATTTCCATTTCTTTCCCCTATTTTTCTTTGATATTACTGGTGCTGATAGTTATATTTCTGTCCATTTTATTTTCTTTATTCTACCGGAAAATACTCATTACCTAATACGGGTCAAAGGACCCTGAGGTCACAGAATTTTCCTTGGCTGAACGAAGAACATTATTGGGGAATAACATGATCCAATTATGTTCAATTGTTGTACTATTCTTATACACTATATATGCGATGTCTGCGCCCCCCCCCTCTCCCCACCACATACACATCCAGTCCCCGAATGCTGGTTCTGCCTGTCTGTCTGTCTGTCTGTCTGTCTGTCTGTCTGTATGTATGAATGTATGTATGTATGTATGTATGTATGTATGTATGTATGTATGTATGTATGTATGTATGCGAAGAGCACACTAATTGTACATACATTTGTACTATGCTATATAATTTCGACAATATTTATTCGCTTTTATTTCAGTTGGTTTGATAGTTTAAATACTGTACATTACGAGATCGAATAAGCATTTCATGCCATGCCTTGTTTTAGGAAGAGACTGTTTCCTTTCAAATTCAAATTCACAGAATGTTAGGAGTTGCACATTTCTTATATGTATAAATGAATGGTGGTGCCTTATTCCATCAAAGGATGCTACATAAAGCATATCGGTTACTAAAGTACAGATGTCAACATACTTGGTAATGTTCCAGTAATAAAACCATCAACTGTTTGATCAAATATTTCACGGTTTTTCTCAGGTGATCGCTCCGTGTCCAAAAGTAGACCCAGGTCATACCAAGATACAAGTACGTCCTTTGGGTTCCGTGCAAGGTATATAACCTAGTAAATTAAACACGAAAATGGTCGTAAGATATTTGAACAGTGTTAATCTGTGCAATTTCATAATCAATTACCATAGTATGTAGCAATCTGATACATACATACATACATACATACATACATACATCCATACATACATACATACACACACACACACACACACACATACACACATACACACATACATACATACATACATACATACATACATACATACATACATACATACATACATACAAACATACATACATACATACATACTTATTGAAAATAAATAATGTTATACAGAAATAATAATTTTCATAAGAATCAAATTTATTTACATAAAATCCACCCTAGGGTAGAAGGTGTCGCCCTGGAGAGGACAGTGTTCAATGAAGTATTCATAGCAGAGCACAACACACACACACACACACACACACACACACACACACACACACACACACACACACACACACACACACACACACACAAGAAAAGCACAGTGTCTGGTGAAACAATTCTGCATATTCCCTCAAATGTGAATGAATGGAGACATGATTTAAAGAAATTGGTGGCCACAAATATTACTACAAAGTGTATTTGATAATGAAGGTATTTGCTGAATTTCACTGATTTGAGTAAAATGTGATATGAGCACCCAAAATAGTGCATGTGTATATTTACCTGGTTCTACATTATCTATAGACATGATCTAAAAGACATTAACCACATATTATTGCTACAATGTATCTGCAATTTGGCTTAATTTTTGAAGGGAGTGTATGATTGAAGTAGTTTAGTTATGCAGTATTAAATAAAACGATTGCTTACTATAAATATGGGTAAAAGTTACATGAGCACCAAACCGATGTTAATCGTTAATCGTCTCATTCTTCAATATGGCTTGCAAACATGATTTAAAAGAAATTGACGATATGTTAACACTACAATCTGTCTGTGATAGGCAGGGATTTGCTTGATTTTGATAATTTGCCCTGGCGGTCAAGGCCAAGGTCAAAGGTCAAGGTCCTAAAGATAGCGCATCTCTATGTATTACAGTTTTTAAGTTATGCAATATATATTGATTTTAACTAGAAAGATGACGGCCATTCGGTCAACTTTTACATACATCAGAAACAAATTGATGTGCATATGTCCCACCTGATATATCACCTTTGTGTCAGGTTTGTTAGAAATTTGATATTGCAGGGTGGAACGTATTGTAATAGTTTATGTCTTGCTATTTGTGTATAATAGGCTGACATGTTTTTATATAATGAACTACTAGTAAAAGTATAGCGTGTGTGTGGGGGATATGGTATGCATGTGTACATGTGTCTGTCTGTCTGTCTGTCTGTACATACGTCGGTACGTACATATGTATGTATGTATGTATGTATGTATGTATGTATGTATGTATGTACGTACGTACGTACGTACGTTACGTATGAATGTATGTATGTATGTATGTATGTATGTATGTATGTATGTATGTATGTATGTATGTGTGTATGTATGTGTATGTGTGTGTATGTATGTGTGCATATTGCTGTCTGTCTGCCTGCCTGCCCACCCGTCTGTCTGTCTGTCTGTCTGTCTGTCTGTCTGTCTGTCTGACTGTCTGTCTGTCTGTCTGTCCTCCCGTCCGTCCGCACGTATGTATGTATGTATGTATGTATGTATGTATGTATGTATGTATGTATGTAGGTATGTGTGTATGTGTGTATGCGTGTATGCATGCATGCATGTATGTATGTATGTATGTATGTATGTATGTATGTATGTATGTATGTATGTATGTATGTATGTAAAAAATGCCACACTTACAGCTTGTGCAAGATTAAGAAATGGAGTCAAACTCAGTAAAATTATATGATTTACCTTTGCATTGGAAAGACTAGGGAACCAGTCAATTGGAATATGCGTCATAAGGAACCGAGGCGACGTCATTTTCTCCAAATTAACACATATGTCGGGATGGCCCACTATCTTTAATCTTGAAAGATTCAGGTCGTGATCTTCGTCGGCGACTATCGACTCCAAATTACCACCTCGTGTTTCCTCGGGTATTGAATCGCCTACATTTCCATTATTCAGTAGCAGTTTCATTATATGCTTAATCCAATGTGTCCCTGCGTAGATGAATGATACTTTGATGAAAGATCATTGATGTTAATCCTAAAATGATATTTTGATAAATGTTGGTAATCATGAAATGATCATAGTAATAGTGAAATGATAATTTAATAATCGATGCCGGTCATGGAATGACAATTTGATAATTGATACTAATCGTGGAATGACAATTGATGCTAATCATGAAGATAATTTAACAATTGATGCTGATCGTGGAATGATAGCTTGATAACTGATTCTAATCATGGAATGATAATTTGACAATTGATTGGAATTGTGGAATGAGAATTTGATGATTGTGATAAACCTGACAAAATTATACTTCCACACTCAGTAATATCTCATTATGTTTCTTGCATTCGTGTAAACTTTAAAATCCCACCAGGAAATGTTCAAACATACCATAGAGTTACTTTCAATACAGTTCCTCGTTTACCAAATATTTACAAAAGAAAGAAAAAGGAAAGATTTCAAAGACCTGACCCGGCCCCTTAATGTGTCAGTGAGTGAACACTTTCTTCAAATTACCCACACCAGAAGGGTTTTCTCGGTCTAACAGTCTGCCTGTCAGGCTCTCTGTCTGTCCCTCTGTCCCCATACATAATTGTTGGCCTATGTACATCTCTGCTTGCAAGGCTACCTACTACTTTCCTCCCGTCCGTCCGTCCGTCTATCTCTGCCTGTCTCTCTGTCTTTCTCTGTATATTTAGAATTAATACCTTGATATATAGGTAATGGTATGGTCTGATTAGGTTTAATCAATAGTCTTTTACATAAATAATACTACTGTCATGATATAGCACGCTATCATCAGTTGGCAATATGGTAAGAAATAGAACCTTTACACACGACACGCGACGCATGACACATAGCTTACACACACACACACACACACAAACACACACACACACACACACACACACATATATATATATATATATATATATATATATATATATATGTATACACTGATGATGACAAATGTGATATATTGTTTACATAAACTATTATATAAATTGATGTGTACATGTCATTAGGCATATTTAACAAGTAATTGATGGTGACACCGTGACTCAAATTCAAGCACGGACATACAGATAGGCAGACTTACAGACAGACAGACAGACAGACAGACGGATGGATGGACGGATGGACAGATGGCCGGATGGATACTTGACCGACCGACCGACGGACGGACTGACAGCTAGACAGACAAAGACAAAACCCAAAATATTGGTAAATTGACATACTAAATAATGGATATGTAATAACTAATCACAAATAACATAGTTAAGAGGCAAAGCATTATTAAGTTATTTCCAATTATGTGTTTGTTACCTGACTTAGGGTATGTACTTGCAATGACATCATCATGACGTATTTGTATCTTCTCCAGCTTTTCTATTGGCCATGTTATCGCAATAGTGTCCTTTTCATCCATGATCAATCTCCAGCACAGATATATGGATAGGAAGTCCTCCTGTGTGATAGTCTAAGTCTGAAATAAGATAAAAATCATTTTATCACATTTATAGTTATACTTGTACACCTATCTATTCAGCTAAAATAGGGCATAGGGCATAACTTGTGAAACACAATAAATATTTTTTTATTATGTATGATGACAATAGCATAACGATAGCTATGCAAATTAATTTAGTTATTATGCAAAATATTCGTACAGTCAATAACAAAGATATTGCAATTTAGACACAATAAATAGATAAATAAGGGCAAGAGGAAAATGAATATATATTATTGTTTAAATTACTTTTATAATACTTATGAAAGTTGTTTGGCATGAACATATTTCTTTACATGAATCGCAAAGACAACATAATAGTTCTTTCAACAGCGAAGCCAATAGTTAGAGGACATAAGAAAAAGTGTTTCGAGGATGTTTATGTTAACGCATATTACAACCAAGATAGGGGTTCAATGAAAAGTGTAATCTATACAACATCGTCATGATTGAACCAAATGTCATTTTTACCCCTTGAGCATACCGCTTAGTTGAATCATAGATCCCCTGGAGGGTCTATTGTGGAACCGTCATTGAAAATAATTTCATGTATCTATAACTACATGTGAGACAACCTTTGCATGTACACTTTAATACAGTATACCACCGTCATGCGTTCACTTATAAGTGACCCAACATCCACGTACGTTTGTTATGTTTGGTAAACAAGACCATGATTATATATTTGATATCAATTTTTGTTTTGGCGAAGTATATCATTGTATCACCCCATAAGGTTGCCGGCAACGACAGTTTTAAACAAATGCTAGACTCAATAAGTCTCGGTGTCCTTGCGCTACGCCTCTTTTCGAAGGGTTACAATTAACTAAAGGTTGTTTAGCGTAGACGTCACTTTCCAGACAACTCCGATATTGATTGTAGGTCCTTAGAGTTCATATTGCTGTTAAAAGGCGACCTAAAGGTAGATGGCAATCCATTCAATGTTTATTCATTCAAACACAAAATAACGGTTTTGCATATATTCTGTCTTCTTGACATGGCTTCTATAATCTTTAAAATTTGCTCAAGTAATTAGGTCAATTCCTTACGATAATGTCAAATTTAAACTTTACGATTTAGTGTACCCTTAGCCTGATTTCGAACTCAATTCATAATTCGTAATACATCATTCTGTCCAAATGTTTAGAATTGGATTGTTGCATTCCATGACCTAGTTTAGTTTCGTCAGGCGTTACACTATTTGTACAGAATTTTTAAAAAGACATTGTCCATCGAAATTCATTCAGTATACCTTTCAGTCTGCGCTTACAGATGTGGACAAAATAAATAATATCTCTACCGTGCCATGGTCAACTACCATGAGTGATCTTTAGGTTTATACACTTACCTGATACGTGTAATAATATGCCTCTTCTCCTGCCCGATCAGAATTCGAAGGTGGCCTTTGGTCCTTCACTGACGTAATTTGTATATTAACAATGAGACGACACTTGAGACCCAGACAGTTAAACATATACCAAAGGTGAGTGGGTCGATATACATAGTCTGTAAGGTACGCCGTGACGGGGCGCCCTCAAACATCGGCCAACCCCTAACACGGTGAGGGCGAAACGTCACGACGTATCTTACAGTCTACGATATACAGTGAGTGAGTGAGTGGGTGTGGTTTGAAGTGATGGCTGCTCGTTCATATTTTGATGTACATGGGTAAACAGATCTCTCTGCTCGTACGATATAGTATATTCAAACTTTTCACGGGGTATTACATGTAATGATGTAAATAAAACTGCCCTCCAAGATGTACAATTCACTTATATATCAGAGGATTGTTTTACCTTCGTTTTACATCTCTTTATTAGTCCTAGTAGCATGCTGCATGCATTCGTTATATATTTCACGGTGTAATGTTCTCTTTCTCCATATAAAGGCCATTGTTTGCTCATGAGTTTATTACCTCCACTGTGTTAATGAACTCTTATTAACGTAGATGATTTTACTAATTTTTTAGCGACTTTATATTTACAACATTTTTGCTCCCTGCTGTAATGTTCAGACACCTAGGCCTAGCCTGTTCTTGGATTAATAATATTCAATGTCTTCAAAAACTGTGCTATCAGATCTAGCTCGCAGAACCCCATAATTGGCCAATTTTTAATTTTGTCGTTGATGATGACGTGTATATTTGTCATTTTCAAAACTATTCATGTATCTAGGTTCAACCCTAGACTATACTTGAAGGGACAGAAGCTCAGTTTGTACGTTTTTACTTACGTTGAGGTACGTTTTTTTCGTTGTCTGTACATATGAATAAACCTCGCCACACATACCAGTGATAATGACATGATAAGTATCGACATGGTAAAGAATGGACAATTTCCTTCTACACACAAACATGTGTTGATTAGCGACTGCAACAGAAATCCTTGAAATGAATCACCCATGGTCCAAAATTGTTGACTTTAGATTTGTTTCCATAGTTATTTTTGTGTCATATTTAACACCAACAACACGAACAACGTCAAAGTTAATTTTATTTTTGTTATGAATCTTTTACTATAAATATACGATCTTTAGACATGCAAAAACCTAATTATCTTTTCAGAAACAAGATGTTATATGATTATTTAGTGGGGAAGGTAAAATAGAGAATTAGAAGATGACCACGGTGACAATGATGTGTATGATATTTTGAATTTCGCACGCTGTGTACCCACAATGCTTTTATTATACCCATAATGTTTGACACTGAACTAAAATGATCAGATCAGGAAGAATAATTGCAGAATTTTCTAAAATACAAATTGTAAACCACCATTTAAAAAAAAAAATTATAATATGATTGTTGTATTTACTTTGTGGATTGTTTTGGTCTTTAGAACGATGAAATAGCAAACATATAGACAGCGCCGTATTGTATAATAATTCCAACAGTTCTATAACATGTAGCTTTAAGATTAGGGACCGGTCATTTTTTTCCGGATGGGGGAAGGGAGGTTGGATCACTCTGTTTTTGAAATTAAAGTATATATATGAGTGGGGGGGGGGGGGTCTTCCTGTTCCTAAAACTTTGCAACTGTTGAAAGGGGACGGGGTGGTCAATGTGTTTTGGATTGTAACGTAAGATCAACTTACTCCTAAAATGACAGGGCCATGTTTCAGCTCCTATTCCCATTTCTAACCTTCATGGTTTGTTATTACTTCAACTATAGGGTAATGTTGGAATGCCGAGACACAGACCATTCACATGTATTTCCCATCACATATATATTCAAATGGGTTTAATTTTAGGGAAAAAAATCATTTGGTCTCGGTTTGACAATTGCATACACAAATACCCAGGCAGGTATCCATCCACCAATCAATCCATCCATACATACATACATACATACATACATACATACATACATACATACATGCATACATACATACATACATACATACATACATACATACATACATAGACATGGCATACATACATACATACATACATACATACATACATACATACATACATAGACATGGCATACATACATACATATGTAGCAGTTTGCTAGTATGACGCCACCAACGCTCGTCTTGGTTTGTACTTTTGGATGGTCATCATGTGATGCGCTTTGTTGTTGAATGGTGGAAACTGAGTTGCATCTAACTGTGCATACTCGTCTAAATGTTATGGATCCAGCCCGTTTATCGTTGATGAACAGATTGAATATTTTTCCTGTTACTGAATTTAGGACGAAGGAAGCTGATGTTCGAAAGCAAAAGGAGCTGATCGACATATATATTGAATGCTGTTGGGGCGAAGATAATTCACGTAGTCAGCGAAGCCTGTCACTACACCAAATCCATCATATTCTAACATATGTTGATGGGCATACCTAACCCATACGCCATTATGCTGACAATATTCTGACAAATTCTCATTTAATAGTATTCAGATAAGAATTGCTTGGAATATGACGACATATGTAGTATGTTGATATGAATATGGTTGACATACCAGAATATGCATAATATTTTGATATGAATATCATAGGCAATACTAACACCGATATTTGCATCCGAAAATGACAGAGGATATTTTGAGCATACCAAATATAATAACGTGAATTCCAATCTTAGTATTCCAAAATGAGAATATTGTTTCAACAACTAAGAATATCGTTTCCACACGTCCATATTTTGATATGAAATATTATCACATAAATATACGTGCATATCTTCTACTGTATGACGTCAAACAGGGGGTGATTTCAGAGCATATCACCCCTGTTCTACCGAACTATTTTCTCCGTACTGTTCGAATGTTCGTGCCAATCCTACGCTACGATCAAATTTATCGTAATAATTAGTATGTTGATATGAATATGGTTGACATACCAGAATATGCATAATATTTTGATATGAATATCATAGGCAATACTAACACCGATATTTGCATCCGAAAATGACAGAGGATATTTTGAGCATACCAAATATGATAACGTGAATACTTAGGAATTCCAATCTTAGTATTCCAAAATGAGAATATTGTTTCAACAACTAAGAATATCGTTTCCACACGTCCATATTTTGATATGAAATATTATCACATAAATACGTGCATATCTTCTACTGTATGACGTCAAACAGGGGGTGATTTCAGAGCATATCACCCCTGTTCTACCGAACTATATTCTCCGTACTGTTCGAATGTTCGTGCCAATCCTACGCTACGATCAAATTTATCGTAATAATTACGTGCTTTCAAAACGTAAATGCAAACATTAGGTTACATGTATCCTTGGATGGCATGAGTTTGATATGTAGAGGTACTTTTATTTTTATTTGATACATGTTATGCTATTTAAAAATCACGTAGATTATCGATGTAGCACGAGCAGCCGGCAACCTTACTTCCGATTTTCCGTCGAGCTCAGATCTCCGAACTTACACAACCCGAGAAAATATGATTAAAATGACGACACAAAAGTCTTATTCAGACAAATTCTACTTACATTTTAAACTAAATTCGATATTACATGAACATTGCAAGGTTATAACCGATAATTTTGCTTGAGAAACCACAGAACACTACGACCGCGACCGATACCATGTATGGTAAGCTTGACCTCGCGACAGGTCACGCGATTATGCAATTTGCATAGCCGTCGGGCACCATTTTTAATACGCGATGAAGAATATAGTGCGATGAAATGATACAGTATTCGTAAAATACGATTTAAAATTTTAGAAAAATACAGGGAAATACTTAGTTATGTGATAAATATATAATTCCATCAAATCAATGTTAGTTTTACGTCATAATGTTCCTCGTATGATTACCGAACTTCAAATTCTCGCCTACCGGCTCGAATTTGTATTACTCCGCGGAATCATACTCGGAGCATTATATATAAGTATACCATACTGGCATTCATATTTATATGTGTATGTAACGGAGAATGCTTTGAATATTCCAGAACTCGTACTGAATTAAATATAGGTATAAAAACTAAATTATATCAATGTATACAATACATTTCCGAAATTTGGTTAACTTCGTTGTCATGATGTCCATGACTAAGTGTTTTAATGGATTGCCTGTCACGATGTTTTATTTTTCTTCTTAGAACATCGCCACCAACGACTGTCTTACAATCCCAAGGAAATCAAGAAAATATTTCCACTAGTGTAGCGCCCGTTAGTAACGACTTCAGAAAATAATGTTAGCCCCTTTTATTTCCATATTTTGATCTTTTAAATCGGTCCCTTGGTGTCACTATAAGTGATGTTTTACGACCGTTTAGGCTACATTTACCAGACGGCTTTACTCTTTTCGAACATGATCTTAATAGATATTGAATGCATTACATACATAAATACATACATACATACATACATACATACATACATAGGAAGTCAGTGGTAAGATTTGTCCGTAGTACAGTGCTCGATACGTCTGCAAGCAGAGCGGAGTATATGTTGAGGGTAGAAGAAAATCAAGTCGGGTTTTTCGTCTCTACAAGCCTGTTTCGTGAGTAAATCACTCGTCAGGAGATGTTGATGTACATACATACATACATACATACATACATACATACATACATACACACGCACATGCATACATACATACATACATACATACATACATACATACATACATACATACATACATACATACATGTATACATACATACATACATACATGTACATACATACATACATACATATACACACACGGCACGACGACACAGCGTTTTGATTACTCACTGAATACGTATTCTCTATATCGCAATCTATGAGGTAAAGACATTCTCGGGAATGCTGAACTCATGAAAGCGCGACATTGCACAACATATCATTATGGCTTCTAAATGTTTAATATCTATGATAGTTACATAAAACCTTGTCTGGAAAGACCCTATGTCTTCTGGGTAGTATATATAAGTCATTCAAATGGTTAGATTTCTAAACGATATTATCGAATAAGAACTCTTCAATTCGTCGGTCGGGGAAGTTGAGTAGTCAGTCAAAATATTATTCAAAATGTTGGACTTTCAGTTTATGTTACGGGAAAGCCCTCCATCAGTATCTTTGTCTAAGGTAATCAAAATGTCCGATTTTTAGACAATGTTATCGATTCTATCCGATAAAAAGGGCCTGTCTTCATCTTTCGTTATTTAGTTATTTAGAAAGTTAGATTTTTAGATATTATCGTTATTATCGGATAAAAATCTCTGTCGGTGATTTGAAACTAATTGGTGAAATACTATTCTAGATTCCTCTGTTATATTCATACATGAATGTTTTAAAACAACGAGACCTGTTCAATCGAATCACTCAAAATCAAAGTCAAGACCACTTCCTTCCATCCACTTTTTGTAATGCTGCTCAAAATATTCATTTTGAGCCACAGTGAAATAATCCTTCCATCCTCCAACTTTTCCTGGTGAATAGAGTAGAATATAAGAGAATAGAATAGAATAGAACAGAATAAAATAGAAGAGATTAGAGTTGAGAGTGCAGCATATACATATACAGGGATCCATTACAATGACACATATGTGTTATTTATCAATACATCTTATATAGAAATATCCTGACGTTTGATTGGAAAAAAACACAAGCCATTAACTGATAAGTAATGATGAATATTGCATTCTGCCGGAGTAATATCTCAATATTGCTCTGAATCATTGTAATGTCGATGTAATCGCGTAAATAATGTAGACACGTAAAGTGGTGTAATATAAAATAGGAGTAAGTCATCGGTACAGCCTATATCCGTCACCAATTTATGGCGTAGTATGCTAATTACCTTGTACTGCCACATCATTTAATAGCAGTATTAAATGTAATACTGGTATTTATACTCGTTAGATTTATTACCACCAGCAGCCGTAATATTATCATTGTATAACACTTGGTATACTGCATTCTAGGAACTTCCTCACAGCGATGCTTTCGTTTTGCAATAGAGCACTTTGCTATCGATTTCCAATGTTTGTAAAATTACTGGCGTACATATTTTCCTTCCATAGTTTTGTTGTGAATTCGACCAATTGAAACACATAAACCATGTATTTACCTTTTCTGATCAAAACTGACTCCCCAGGCTCGAAATGAAGTTCCATGGCTTTTCCCAAAAACTCATGCTCTGGTGGAGGTTTCTTTTTCATTGTCTCAAACGTAGCGAGATGAACGATCTTATCAATCAATTCAGGTGATGGACTTTTACCAATAAACTCAGCAATCGTCTGAACTGAAGTTCTTAAATCCTGGAATGATGACAAAATAATATTATAACTAGCAACATTTAGTTCAGATGTATTCATTAAATAAACAAAATTCAGACACGTTTAATGGCCACAACACTACTAATAAATCTAGATACAATGTTCAGGTATATCTGTTCTAAAATAAATAAAATGTAGTATCTTTCATTTAAAGGAATAATCAGCATCTCTTTTCATCAACACTTACCGCACCAACCAGACTGCTACAACAATATTGATAATAACGTTACATCTACGTACTTTCCAACACGTTTAACACAGACTACATACTTATATACGTCATATCTTAAATGTATCTTATTATAATAAAGGGATATATCATTTGGGTGGTATTGTTATTTGAAGTATATATCTTTCTTTACTTCTTATTTTGTTAATTCATGTTGAGATGTAAGATGTCTTCGTTTCTTCACTGACATGCATTGTGTCACACAGAATCTACTCCTCTCTAATAAGTCTGTATATATATATATATATATATATATATATATATATATATATATATATATATATATATATATATATATATATGTTGAGGGTAGACTCAACATATACTCCGCTCTGCGTGCAGACGTATCGAGCACTGTACTACGGACAAATCTTACCACTGACTTCATATATATATATATATATATATATATATATATATATATATATATATATATATATATACATCTGTATATCCTTCTGTCTGTGTGTATATGTGCGTGTGTGTGTGTGTGCAATATACGGAATGAGGTCACAATTTGACAATATTCTTACCCGTTGCATATCTTCATATTTCAAAAAGAGAATATTCTCTTCATTTCTTCTCTGCCACCATGATATTACATGTTCATGCCATCCTCCATACTCCACTGCAAGACAAGAAAGTGCGAAATAGGAAATGGAGCTGTTGATTTCCAATAAATGTGTTTGTGTAAGGTTTCTGGGGATGAGAATCGATTGAGGTTGAAGGAGGAGGTAATTATTTTCCGTCTCTCTGAATCTCCTTAGAAGTAATAGATTATTTACACCATTCCCTGTCTATATACACTTATTCTATAATTCTGGTGTGTTCTATAGGGTTCTTTATGGTGCATGTGAATTTTAGATCTTTTTACGTGTATAACCATTAATCTCGTGTGGTTGACGTTCTATTTCATATCATTCAGATATAATCAGGTCTTTACCTACTATGTCGTGCCTTGAATTCCTTGATAAAGGATTTTTATTTGAAACGTCAGATTGCATCTATTAATTCGGATTGTATTCCTTATGCATTTCTATGTATGTATGTATGTATGTATGTATGTATGTATGTATGTATGTATGTATGTATGTATGTATGTATGTATGTATGTATGTATGTATATGTGTGTGTGTGTGTGCGTGCGTGCATGCATGCATGCATGCATGCATGCATGTATGTATGTATGTATGTATGTATGTATGTATGTATGTATGTATGTATGTATGTATGTATGTATGTACACATACTTTGTCTGTTTGTTTGTTTGTCTGTCTGTCATTCAGTCTAAGTAATCGAATCAAAGATCATGCAATGAGTAAAATATGCTTGTTTGAATCGTTCACATACTTGGTAGTGTACCATTTACAAAACCATCAACTGTTTGACCAAATAATTCACGATCTTTCTCAACTGTGTGATCTGCTGCCAAACATCGAATAAGGAAAAATATTGACACACATACATCTTTTGGGTTTCTTGCGAGATATATAATCTGGAAAAGAGAAGACGAAAAGTCGTTTGTTTATGTAAATGGAGTTTAAACAGATTAAAACATTTAAGTTAACAAATGATATGTATTGCTTAATAATGATCAAGTTTCAATTTTCATTCAGATAATAAAGGAAATCATGAAATCTGACCTTTGACTTAGGAAGATTATCAGGTAACCAATCAATTTTCATATGTGTTACAAAGTATCGAGGTGACTTCATAGTTTCCATATTAACACATATATCAGGATTGCCAATTTTCTTAAACGCAAAGATGGATGGATGATCATCTTCCTCGGCAGCTATAAGCTCCAAATGACCTCCTCTTGTTTCCTCAGGTA
The DNA here is from genome assembly GCF_964340395.1 of Glandiceps talaboti. Classification (NCBI taxonomy): domain Eukaryota; kingdom Metazoa; phylum Hemichordata; class Enteropneusta; family Spengelidae; genus Glandiceps; species Glandiceps talaboti. The sequence goes on along the minus strand of NC_135562.1, from coordinate 17,601,019 downwards.
TCGATTCGGAGTCTTCCACAGTCCCATTATTTAGCAGTAATCTTATAATGTGTTTGAGCCAATTTGTTCCTGCACCAAATAATAATGTCTTTATTTATGTGATAACAAAATTAACAAACACAGTGTTGACTATAAATATTTGACTGACAGAATTGCAAATATCCCACGTAAAATTGCAAAATGCAATAACTCACAGTACATGCCATATGGAAATAATCCATCATGTAATAGTGAATCTCGCGAAATTAAAGTCTACAGGTAATGTAACACTTATTACGTGTTGAAATCCCTCAACATCACTTTTATCTGTACCATATATTTTCATGAATGTTAAGTCACAAATCATTTCTATTTACACTTTATAAAAGCAAAACACTACAATACGAATAGACATTTTTAAGAACTATAGGATCTGGGGATTTTACACCACCTACAATTACCTGCGATTTTACAGAAAAATTAAGTTGATCTTGTTCCATTATAGGATATCGTTATTATCATTGGAGTCACAAGAAACAATATATTCACGATTGAACAATTAATATTCATGATTCCTGAGCGCTTATTCCCTTCTGTAAAAAACATCTCCTATATCTACATTTAAGGCTATTCCGATCCTATTTTCCAGAAAGTGCAAGATACAATGACACTATCAAAAGTGGATGGCCTGGTAACCTGAGTTAGATTTCATAATTCATCAGTTCTTTAAGAAGGAATGGCAAATACGGTATTGCCTTAATTGCAAATAGTTTTAACACTAGACGAAGGCATGACAAATATGGGCAGAATGTTCGCGGTAACGCAAAATCCTGCGTATTATACGCGATGAAAATTAATTTCACGCAGATTTGATCAAACGATGCGTAAGTCATACGCAAACGATCTGCAAAAGTCGAAAACAAAGCTGTGCGACGGCAGACATATGGAAGTTTCGATACATCTATTGAGGTCATTAATTATTTCTGTAGTGCTGTTTGGGCGCTAATAAATAAAGGTGAAAAAAAATAATCTCAAAACAAAGAAATATAAATAAAAGATGACAAGTGAATTATATTGTGATATTTAATTCTTACCAGATTTAGGATAAGTAATTGAGATCAAATCATCGGGGCGTATTTTCAGCTTCTTTATTTTCTCTCTTGGGTGATACAGTAAAATGAAATCTTTGTCGTCCATTGCAACAATCTCGTCAAATGTGTCCTACCAAAATGGTTCTGAAATTGGCAAGAAAAAATGTGATAATGTTTTAACATGTGGTTAAGCTACAACAAGGAGGTGGAAGCCGGGTACCATGACGTAATTTGGAATAATTATGTTAATTTTATATTTGATGAGTTATGACAGAAATCGAAAAGAAAAGTTGTTCGACACAACGGAAACACTTTAATATTTACCCGGATCTAGGTATTCAGATGAACAGTTTATTCTGATGGTTTTCTGTGTGTTTTTCGATAAGATATGAAACGATGAACAGTTTATTAAATACAATAACTGTAGTAGTTTAGATTAAGCAATGCCAAACGAATTTAGACAATTATGTGCCACTGTATGTGACCTTGTATCACTACCCGGTAGCAAACCGCCACCAAGAGCAGCCTCCCATTTCTTAGATGACGTTAGAAATCATTAATTTCAAAAGTTGGTCGTACTTGCAAAAAATAACAATCAATTGTACAATTCCAGACATTTCATTTATTACATTCTGACATATATCTTCTGACTTGGCTGTGCTCCCATATGCTCAGTCTTAGTGAAACACTAGCCAGGATATCCATATATTAACGAAATCTCAAAAATCAGTTAGTGTCAAAGCCTGGCTGCACAATCAGGAACTTGGTAGTAGCTCCAAAAGACAAGACACCTTCGGAACAAATGTGTTGGGGCCATCTACAGGATTAAGTATAACTCCTGCAAAAGTTTCCAACATTGGAGAAAGTAGGAGACAACTAAAAACTAAGATAGAAGAACATAGAAAATCATTTAGGGAAAATGCCTTGAAATCAGTAGTGGCAGAATATTCATGGACCGGGGGAATATCATGTAGATATTGATGGGTACCAGCTAATGCATATAGAGACTAGGGATCTACACAGGAAGTGGTGGGAGGTAAATTATGTCCGAAAGGATAAGTCTACAATGAGCCGAAATTTAAAGGTGGGGGAGGGGGAGCAGTTGTCATGCGCATACGATCAGGTCCTCAATTCAGAAGCATTGGTCAATAATCACGTGACGTCATTATTATTATTATTATTATTATTTTAATTTCTTAGAAAACGCACTACACATACGTCACAGTGCGATGTACAGAAACTCTAAAAAGAATATGCAAAATTTAAAAATACACATTGCAAGTGGTAGGGTAAAGAACACACAGTCCTGCGGTGAAATAAATGTACAGCAAAGCAAAAAACGAATCACTGATAATACATATTAAAAAGATAGGTTTTCAAACCGCGTTTAAAAGACTCAACATTCCTTGCAGTACGAATCTCTACAGGTAACTTATTCCACAGTGATGGCGCGCAAACTGAAAAGGCTCTCTGGCCGTATGTCTTACTGAATGTACCGCGGGGTGGAATCAGACGTAACTTGTCTGCAGAGCGGAGATCTCTAGAAGGAACATACTGCTCTATCAGCTCTGTCAAATACACTGGTGCAAAGCCTCTGATTACTTTAAAAGTAATTAACATAACCTTGAACTTAATACGTGCTTCTACTGGCAGCCAATGTAAATCAACTAATACAGGTGTAATATGGTCAAATTTACGGGAACGACTAACTAAACGTGCTGCAGCGTTTTGAAGAGATTGCAAACGGTGAAGCTGATCTTTGTTAATTCCATACAAGAGACTATTACAATAATCTAACTGAGTTGTTACAAATGCATGGATTAATGTCTCGGTAGTGTCCCGATCGAGAAGTTTACGGATCTTGCCAATTCTGTATAATGAGTAGTGGGCTTTTCTACAAACTTGGTTTATGTGATCGGACATAGCACCATTCCTATTTAAAATCATGCCAAGATTACGGACCGAGTTCGAAGGGATGATATCAATGTCACCGATCCTTAGGCTAGACAGTTCTGTTGCATCAGGTTTCAAGCTTGACGAGAAATGGACAACTTCCGTTTTGTCATCGTTCAGAATGAGTAGATTTGACTTCATCCAGCCACGTACATCGTCGATACATTCCTCGAGAGAGGTACGTACATCATCTGGTTGCCTACAAACAACATAGACTTCGGAGTCGTCGGCATACATCATGCAATCCAGACCATGACCTTCGATGATATCCTCCAAAGGTGATGTATATAGTGTGAAAAGGATTGGCCCAAGTACCGATCCCTGTGGAACACCGTACTTCATTGTCGAACTGGCCGATGTTACATTGCCGACTTTGACACACTGATTGCGATCTGACAGATATGATCGGAACCAGGACAGAACGGTGCCAGTTATGCCGAATCTTGATTGCAGTCTGTTTAATAGAATGTCATGATCGATCGTATCGAACGCAGCCGACAAATCCAACATGATGAGAACGACGTCCATTTTATCGTTTAGGGCACGCATGATGTCATTATGCACCCGTAATAGGGCTGTTTCGGTGCTGTGATTAGGACGATATGCACTTTGGCGCTTTGCGAATAGATTAAACCTGGTAAGATGGCTATGTAGTTGTTGTGCAACAATTCTTTCAAGAACTTTTGAAAGAAATGGAAGATTTGACACTGGTCTATAACTCTTCAGCATATTCTTGTCAAGGTCCGGTTTTTTCAGGAGTGGCCGAATAATGGCGGATTTGAAGTGAGATGGGACAATGCCTGTCCTGAGCGAACAATTAAAAAAGTCAACCAAGAAAGGTGTGAGGGTGTTGACAGACTTCTTGATAATGTCCGATGGTAAGACATCGAGGTCGCAAGACTTCGCGGAGGATTGTTTCACGATTGTTTTAACCTGATCGGCTATAACCGGATTGAAGTCAGTGAATACATGGGGTGGTAGGGTATCGTGGGAGTCATCCTGTTGAACGACAAGTCCGTTTCGAAGCATGGCTACCTTGGACTCGAAGTAGGTGAGAAATTCTGATGGCAAGTCCGTGAGAGGGATATTATTTGGCAAGGCTTTGCTATTACTTGCATTCGCATTGGAAAGTTCACCAACGATGTTAAAAAGTTTCCTAGAGTCAGCCTCTTGGATACGACGTCGATGGTAACTAGATTTCACGTGATCACAACGACGAAAGTAATCAGATCGCATGGAGATGAAAATTTGTCGATCTATCACCCGGTGAAGACATTCAGTTCAATGAAGAAAACAATCGAGTCTGAAGGAAATATTTGGACAAGGATACATTTCATGCTCTATATATATTCAGAAAGTTTGATAGGTTTCAACATGCTAATTGGTTTGCATTAATATGTTTTGATTGGTCCTCGATAGAGCTGTGTAAATTACAGTAACTGTCGAGTCATGACCATCAAATTTACAACATAGAATTCTGATGGTTACCTTGTCACCAGAGATAAGTAAAGTCTCAATTACTGAAAATCAGTAGTGATAGAAATTAGACAAATACAATTGTAAGTTCTGTCCACCAAATGTATACACTATATATTCTAGGGTTGAGTTCAAAATCCACCTTTCATTTTATTAATGATTAACTCAAATTACGTGCAGAATACAGCATTCATAATGGGTAGTTCATGTCCCGATTTTTTAAATACAGAAATGTTTCTTTGCAACCCCCAGTCTCAATTTCTATCATTAAAACATACCCTAGTTCGGTCAATAAACTACCCAGACGATAGGTTTCGTCGGCTATTTTGCTGAACGACTATGTGACATGTATGAGAATACGAGTTCAGTGACTGTTTGTACTTCGTCCTAATTCAGTGTCACTATGACCTCGTACTTTCAACTCAGTCTGCAATGTCACCATGCACTTATAGCCAAAACGACGGTTCTTACTTGTACAAACCACAAAACAACAGTAATATGTATAACAGGTATGATGAAATAGATCTCCTCATTCACATAAAACAGAAAATGTTGGGTGAGTGGAATTATACTTGTATCCCCGCCCCCTCCCCAGTATTTTGAAAAACAAAAATATTTGTCTTCGTACGAATCGTAGTGCAAGTTGAATAAGAGTAACCATAGGCTACTGTCAACAATGAAGTGGATTGATAGAGAAGGGACACAACTTGTATTGAAGATAGATGGTAATGCTGAAGCTAGTAAAGCCATGGGTCAAAGATCAAAAGCCGACCTACCCGTACATAGGGGACTATAACAGTATATTCAATACAATCACAACACCTGATTTGCATATATCACGTTTACTGGAGATCGCTTATAGTCCATGGAGTCTATGCTATAGTGTCTAATCATTGTTTCATATATTTTCTCAAGCTCCCATTCCGTACAGCTTTTAAAGATAATTTCGAAATGAAACTATTACTAGCCTTCAGGCTTATTTATGTGCAATGTTCGTAATTTGCTAGTGTGTTTAAAATGTATACCACGTCGTCGCAACCACGGCCTCTTTTACGGCACCGTCCAAAATGCGCCAACAACAGGCATTATTTCCCAGTGTCGCGTTTGCTAGAATGGTATTTCATGTCCTAATTTATTTTTCTTTTACAAATGATGTACTGTGTATGTGGACTTTTCTGCCTGAAAACTTCCAAACATTTACATACCAGATGCTAGTAAAAAGGTCTAAAGTTACCAGGTTTAATTTAATAGACGATACGTAGGTATGTACTTACCTGTTCAGTGTGAGTGTCTCAACTCCTACTGACCAACTCAGTCTGATTTTTACAATTCGGCCTCGACCTTCTGACATATGTGATATTTAAAGTGATGGCACTCAGATAGTTGACATACCTCGGTAAGTAGGTACGGGTATGTACCATGTCTAGACAGCGCGCATCTGTCTTCTTCTGTACGTGATGGTTGTTTTAATGGGCTTGTAAATCACGTCCCCTTGTCCTAATACGGCGTATGCCGGTTATCGAACTTCCAGTTGTTTCGCAGGAAAGTATCGCGAGAGGGCGCACCATATCTGACAAAGTGAGGGCCAGAATTTTCGTCATGGCATCTAATAGTATGGCGATGTATGAAGCTGTCAACAAAATGGGCGTAAAAGAACTCCGTGCGTTCATAAAAGAGCGGAAAATTACTACTTCTAAATCTACTAGATATCGCCAGAAATGCTGTCAACCTTGGTCTTGAAACACTAGAAAATGATAATTTTCTGAGAGAACGGAAGAGGAGACGAATAGTGGATGTCGGGCATCAAAAGGTAGAACTAATCGACAGCGGAAACATTGAAAGTTGGACGGAGGACCTTCAAAATATACCCGATGTAGACATGATAAACATCTTTCTTTACCTTACTGGTGTCTGTTGCTGGACAAAAGAACGATTAGAAAATTGCAAATCTGACAACAGCTTCCAATCTGATTAAAATCCGATGTAGATGTTGGCTAATCGTTCATTGCTATTTTACCTTCGTTATTATTTTGCCTGAATTGACCTTCTTGGTACATGTTTACATTTTTTAGCCTGCCTGATCGCCTCCTCTACGATCAGGCTAACAAATTTAAACATGTACCAAGAAGGTCGATTCAGGCAAAAACACGAAGGTAAAATAGCAATGAACGATTAGCCGACATCTACATCGGATTTTAATCAGATTGAACAGCTTCCAGATACAGTCATCGCACTAGTTTCCCGGACAACAAACTACCGATGTTGCCAGCTAATTAGTGTGCAATATTAAGAGTTCGATCGACAATTACCAAGCCACATGTTTATATTGTAACTGATGTCGCCGCATACTTAGTCCTTTCTTGTTTATTAGAACAGTGGTGTAGCACCACGGGTGAAGTCATAAAACTTTGTCCGGAAGAAACCATTTCATGTACTGGTTATAAGTTGGCATAAACATATTTGTATTGATATACTCAACTTTACTATCACACTTTGGTAAGCTTGCTAATATCTATTCAGGACCATCAGTGTATAAAAAAACCCATTGAAGTCGGCAACGAATCATAAATATTGTTATTGTGATCGATGTACCACACCGCCCACCCCTTCAATGAATCGGCCTTCCATGTAACGTTTACGTGGTTCACTCATACCATGTCTCATACCAATCTGATTAAAATCCGATGTAGATGTCGGCTAATCGTTCATTGCTATTTTACCTTCGTTATTTTGCCTGAATTGACCTTCGTGGTACATGTTTACGTTTTTATCCTGATCGGTAGAGGAGGCGATCAAACATGTACCACGAAGGTCAATTCAGGCAAAATAACGAAAGTAAAATAGCAATGAACGATTAGCCGACATCTACACCGGATTTTAATCAGATTGGTTTTATACAAGCTGCAATAACTGTAGCGTATATTGTGATTTTGAGGGTTCTTTCCTCTGTTTTTGTACCTTTTTCCGTTCCGATGTTTGACTGGAAGCAATCGCTACAATTTCTCCAACGGTAACGCAAATGGACGAGGTCACACTGAAAACGTGAGTGAGATGTCAGTGTAGTACTGTGTACACTACCCGTTTCAAAATGTTGTTACTTTTGGGTTTTCCTCACGGTCGAATTACAGAGCCAAACCTACGCGAAATATTAGGAGAACAAGGGGTTAATTTGCTATTTCGTTATTTGATGGGCGATAATGCAATATTATAGCGTAAAGTTACGGGGAATGACAGAAAATCTTTAGTCAGTGGTTACGATGCCTATAGATTCTATGCTTTGCAACGATTCTCTACAATCTGGCCCTCACTTCCGGTTCTAAAACAGCGCCCCTAGTGGCCAAACAATCATATCTTTTATCTTTTCGGGGCTTCTTCGATAACCGGCATACGGCGTATTCGACAAAGACAGTGTTCCACGACGCTACCCTTTTCAAGCAGAGGCTGTAATCTCTTTACTGCATTTTAATGTAATGTTTGACATATTTCAATTTGACAATGAAAGGTGTACAAAATTGCGTGCATCTGAAAAAAAAAAGACATTTCATGACCTTATGTTTTTGGTTTCCGAGTACTAGAATCACCATACTTCTATTATTCCATGATAGAGTCAAGTTTAAAGAGATAACATTGCAAAGACATTATAAATGAACGCACAGAATATAAGTATTCGTTTCAGGAAATTTTCATTGAACAATGATAGTCGATTGCCATGGCAACTGATGTTCATTAAATGACCACTTTTTTTCAATTCAGCATGACAAACTACCCTTGGTAGTGGGGTCAATGTGCAAATAAAAAGATATTTATCAGATTTATAATGTTATTTGTGAGATGTATGTGTATATAATGAAAACATAATTTTCACGTCTACCATACGTTTCCATGGAAACAGCTATACAATTTTAACAATTTATGTTACATCAGGTAGCACTAACTCATACATGTCTAATACAAGGGCATTTTTTCACTGTGTTATATTCTTTTCAATGTTTTATGTCAATTTTGGAAAAAATGGTTAACATATTATGGTGGTTTTGGTTACCATGGAAACATATGTTCATAAAATGACCCCCTTTTTTGAACTCAGCATACAAAACTACCCCAGATAGGGTGGTTAATATTCAAATAAACTTGATTATTATAAAAATTAATATTATTATATACTTAATTTATAATTATTATTATTATAGTACTAATGATCATAAAGTATGTGACAGAAAGGAGAATAGTGTAATTACAATGAGATTTCGTTTCTCTTAGTTAGTTTTATAAATTCAGATTCCACTATTGTGAGTAGGATAGCATATTGCTATCAGTTCAACATCACGTGTTAAAATATCACCAGAAAAAAATTAATTTCATTCCTTGACTTAAGTCAACATGAGGGGCAGGAGGAAACCCCACTCCCCCCATATCCCCCTCCTCAGTCATATATTTCACCCCACCTCTCGTACCTATACTACTCTAACAGAGATGAAATTACAACCGTGGAAACAATCTTATAGTGTTATGTTGTTAAAGGTTGTGTCAGGTATCGCTGCATCACTTCCTATTTTTGCAGCAAGTTTCATGCTATGATTCACTTTGAAGCGTCGCTCATTGCGTTGAGGCATAACTGTGCACTCTTGTCGATGAGAGTGGTACAGGTACTGGACTTCAGTAAATGTTACGTACATGGTGTAGTCTTCAAATAAGTCTTGATATTTGTTTCTGTCACGAAAACTGAGCCGAACCCATATAAATTACACACAATTTAGTGGAGACAACAAAAATTAGAGAAATAAGAAAGAACACACACACACACACACACACACACACACACACACACACACACACACACAATTGGTCACGTTAGTAAGCTGTCCACTGAGACCTTGAACTTTGACCTTGACAAACAATTGTAAAGTTACACAGTGAAGCTTTGTCTTTAACATAACTCAAGAAGTTAATACGAAAACACACAATTCAACTGGTTACACACATAACATAAGTTAGCATTCTTTTGATGCACTGACTTGATGACCCTGACCGCTATGATCTTCAGAGTCGAATAGCATATCGTTCAATAACCTATGACTTTTTGGATCTAGATACACCACTCACATGTCTCACCTATGTTTCTCAAAGCAAGCTGTAAGACTGGGTGTTAAGCTTTGGCCCGGACCTTCATCTTCAAGGTCAAATAGCGAATTCTCCAATAGCTTTGGAAGTTTTAGAGCTAGAGACATCATTCAATACGTATCCTCATATTGTTAGAGGTAAAGTTACAATTTTGACGGACTTCTGACTTGAACTTGAACTTGAACTTGAAGGACAAATTTTTGCTAAGTAACTGTTTAAGTTTGTTAATAGGGTGACTATTAAAATTGTTACACTAATATTATAATGGGTAACCAAGGTGATATGATTCTAGGGCCATATAGCTGAAATCAATTAACAGCACAATACATGTTGTGTTGGATGGTATGTCTTCGAATACAGAAGACTTGTTATGCTAACTATGGAAATTCAACAGTCATATTTACTACCAACTTACATTCAAGACTGGAAACAAAGTCAGGTATGTTATCAAAAGGTATAAGTTTAGTGTCAGTATAAACGTGTTTCCGATTATGTATATTAATTCAAAGACCCATTGAAGAGCCACTGAAAATCAAAGTCAATCCCTTAAAGACGTTGAGTCATGTATGGATGTACCATAGTTAGTTTTCAAGAAAGCTTGTTGTTACTGTAATTTGATTATATAGGACGACATTGCTTTAGTGTCAAAATAAGATGTCCTCTCTAGTCTACCAGATCAACCATTTCTTTCCACTGAGATGTTACTCAAAATCAAAGTCAAGACCACTTCCCTCCATCCACTTTTTGTAATTCTCGTCAAAATACTCATTTTGAGCCACTGTAAAATGATCCTTCCATCCTCCAACATTTCCTGATGAATAGAATAAAATTAAGTAGATGTGATTGGAATAGAATATAACAAATAACGAATAGAATAGAATAGAATAGAATAGAATTAGAATAGAATAGAAAAGAATAGAATAGAAAAGAATAGTATATATATATTATACATATATATATATATATATATATATATATATATATATATAATGGAATAGAATAGAATGGAATATAATAGGATAGAATAGAATAGAGAGTGGAATAAATAGAATGAAATAGCATAGCATAGAGTAGAATAGAATAGAATAGAATTGATAGTACTACATATACAAATACAATAATCCACTACAATGATATATAAGTGTAACCCACTTACTAAACATCTTATATAGAAGTGTTTTGTTTCTACAGAACATGAAATCGGTTCTTTGAACCTAAAAATTTATCTGATTACTATGCTATTCCCGGAAGCTATCACTATCGTCCATCATCTCAGTAAGTCTGATTACTTGCCATGGTCTTTACTATTGGGATATTGTACTTAATTCCATTAACAATCAGTGCAGTTGTATTACATGTGCCAAGTCTGGTATATTTTTCCAACACTCTCTCAAACGATCTCGTAGTTTTCTGATAGACTGTTCTCTTAATCAACTTCTGTACTAACCCTAACTTTAATTTTGTTTGGTTATATTTTACACCTGCGTAATTAGTACAGTATGAAGCTAGTTGCGTCAATTGTAGCATTTGTAATTGTCTTTGAGATTTCGCGTTTTTGAGCTGTTCATTGTTCGTGGGTTTGCACTAGTGTTGAGTACAAACCCAGAAAGAATAAAAACCTTAAGATAGAAAAAAATAATAAAAAACGAGTGTTAATGGTCTAAATTTAAGACATTGTTCTTGAAATTAGTGTTACTTATGCCATTTTCATTAGATATTCAATACAAAAGCATAATTCTTCTAACAATATCTCGATATTGCATCTATCCAGGGAAATATTACACAAAGTCAAAGAAATCGTGTAAATAATATAATGCATGGTGTACATACGTGAAGTGGTGTGATATGAGGAGTAAGTCATGCAATGTCCGTCCCTAATTCATAATGTGGTATGGTAATTACCTTTTATTTGCATATCATTTAATAGCAGTATTTAACATTTATTACACTTTCACCGCTAATTCTCGTGTTAATTATATCAGTGTATTACCATTAGCACAATGCATTCTGGGAAATTCCTCTCGGCACTCCTTTCGTTTTGTGATAAAACAATTTTCTGTCGTTCACTCAATGTTCAATAATTGTCAATTCATTCAATGACAGATTCTCCCTCTATAGTTGCGTTCTCTATTCCACCAACTCAAAACACACATAATAAATTTACCTTTCCTGATGAAAACTGACTCTCCAGGCTCGAAAGTAAGGTTGACAGCTTTTCCCCCAAGCTCATGCTCCGGTGGGGGGTTCTTTTTCATCGTCTCAAACTTAGCGAGATGAACTATCTTATCAATCAATTCAGGTGATGGACTTTTACCAATGAACTCAGCAATCTTCTGAACTGAAGTTCTTAAATCCTGGAATGGTGACAAATAATATACCTCGCAAGTTTAGTTCGAATATATTAATGAAACGGACTACATAAGATGTTAGCGTATCTAGTCTAAAATATATGAAACGTCTTTCTTTCATTTTAAAGGAAGAATCAGCGTCTCTGTTCACCCAAACTCACTAAACCAATCATACTAGGGCATTCTTGGACAAAATATATTGATATGAACATATAACCTACATACTGTCTGACTTATATACGTCACAGTCTCCTCATATCTTAAAGGTAGTGGTTTCATGTTATTGCAATAAAGGGATATAGTTATTTGAAGTATATAACTGCGTTCACTTAAGCTGCTTATTTTGGTAATAATTCATGTTGATATTCCGTACATGTCGCTAGATTGCAAGTGACTACAGCATGTTGTGGATAACTTCGTAAGAGGCCTTCGTTTTTATATGGACATGCATTTTGTCACAAAGTCGTTATCTCTGGTAAAATTACTGTGTGCGTGCGTGCGTGCGTCCGTGTGTATGTATGTGTGCGTGTACGAGTGCGTATGTATGTATGGGTGGATGCATGTATGTATTGTGATGTCGCCAGGTTAGGTACCAAGTCAGTGCATTTACTAGTCTTGCTGCTAGACGTTCGGGCTTTCTTTCGATGCTAAAACTATAAGCGAACGAAGTTCGCATGTGAGGGCCTGCCCGAACATCCTCGATAGCGTTGTTCGGCTGTGTGTCGTATTTTATCGGAAGAACATCCGAGGGCTAGCTGATAGACTATGCATTTACCAGACCAAGCAATCACGTGTATGCGGGCCAATTATTCAAAACGAAGACGCCAAAGTACACTTAATCTACTAGACATCATTTAATTGACGAGATTCGAAGTATTACAATTCATAACACCGTATAGTCGTTCAGTTGTACTGCAAGTTGTTCACTCAGTCTGTCCATCCGTCTGTCTATCTCTCTAGCCACTCGATCTGAATTCTGAATTTGATACAAATTGTCGCTTCTTATATTCATTTTCTCCTATTATCACTTACGCAACATTTACGTCAAATCATGACATATTTCCTTATATAAAGTCGTCACTGGTGATAAGCAATAACATATACGTCATTAGGATGTGCGCGTTTGCTCTAATGACATAATTTCCACAAACAAAAAAATTAATATTTAATCAACAGTCGCGGGGGTCAATGTGCAGATTACTCATAGCATACGCGTGTCTTACTTCAGAATTAGTGATATGTTAAACTATTACATGAAGTTACATTATGTATGTATGTATGTATGTATGTATGTATGTATGTATGTATGTATCAATCAATCAATCGATGCAATTTATATAGCGCTAATTCCACTATGACAAGAGTTCAAATGCGCTGTACAGTCAAAATGTTTTAGAAAACAGGTAAGTCTTTAAGTGTTTTTTAAATGTGCTAATTGTAACTTGTTCGCGAATTTCAATTGGTAGTTCATTCCACAGACGAGGCGCAGCAGAAGAAAACGATCTTCCTCCATAAGATTCCAGCTTGTACTTAGGTACATATAGGAGATGTTTATTTGTTGATCGCAGTGTTCTCGTAGCTGTTTTCCAGTGAAGAAGGTCTGATAAGTATCTTGGAGCGAGTCCATTGAGGGACTTGTATGTCATGAGCAAAAGTTTGAACTGTATTCTGTCCTGAACTGGTAGCCAGTGTAGTTCCTTTAGGAGTGGTGTTACATGATCATATTTCCTGGCTCGCATGATGATTTTTGCTGCAGCGTTTTGAACATGTTGGAGTGGTTTGATATGATCGTTGGGTAAGCCATAGAGTAGGGCATTACCATTGTCAAGTTTGCTTGATATTAATGCCTGGACGAGTTTCTGACAAGTAGATTTGGAGAGGTAGGGACGGATATAGCCAATTTTCCTGAGATAATGGTAGATTGATTGACATGTTGTGGATATGTGCTTTTTTAACGTGTGATGAGAATCGAAAGTTACACCAATATTACGAGCTGTTTCGGCTGGTTGAATTGTACTTTCGCCAATATGAATGTTATCAATAGTTGGACTTTGAGGTCGACTGATTTTCGATGTAATGAGTAAGACTTCAGTTTTGTCGTCGTTGAGTTTGAGCTTATTCTTGGTCATCCACGTCTTGATGTCATTAGCAGCAGCTTCCATGTTTCTAACCGATAGAGAGATGTCTGATGGAGTAAGAGCATTGTAGAGTTGACTGTCATCTGCGTATAGGTGGAAGTTAAGATTATGCTGCCGAATTAACTGACCAAGTGGGGAGATGTAAATGCAAAAGAGTAGAGGACCAAGTACCGAGCCCTGTGGAACACCTGATTGAAGAAGAGTTGGGGTAGAGACAGTATCCTTAATTAGAACAGATTGCTGACGATTGGAGAGGTATGATGCAAACCAGTTCAGGGGGGTACCTTTGATGCCGATGTCAGATAATCGTGATAGTAAGATATCATGGTCGATAGTGTCAAAGGCCGCCGATAGATCGAGGAGGACAAGCAGAACACTCTTGCCGGCATCAAGTGAAGTGCAGATATCATCATGGACTTTGAGTAACGCTGTTTCGGTGCTGTGGTATTTTCTATAAGCGGACTGGAATTGTTCACACAAGGCATTGTCTGAGAGGTATGCATTTAACTGTGCTGCGACAACCTTTTCAAGTATCTTGGAGAAGAATGGTAAATTAGATACTGGACGGTAGTTTTTCAAGTTATTACAATCAAGCGATGATTTCTTCAGTAATGGTGTGACGACAGACGATTTGAATGAATCAGGGACACTGTATGTATGTATGTATGTGTATGTATGTATGTATGTATGTATGTATGTATGTGTGTGTGTACGTATGTATGAATGTATGTATGTATGTATGTATGTATGTATGCATATGTATGTATGTGTGTGTACGTATGTACGTATGTATGTATGTATGTATGTATGTATGTATGTTTTTGATAACCCAACAGGCCAAAGTTTCAGCTCCGACGTCAAAATATTTTTTTTTTATATTTCACCGGCCTTGACTATTTTTGGGAAGTGTCTTGTCTGGCGAGAGTAGGCAAATGACTGAACTGTTGACGTCACATTCAGTCAATACGGCGGCGATGATGCTCGTCCATGAATAGAGCATTTTTGTCTCAGGACAGAATTTAATTGGGGAGGGTGTTTGAGGAGATCGAAGCAATGGCAATTGTGTAAAACAGTTGGGAACAAGGTTTTTCTTTTACTAGGAACTAACAATAAAATTAGAGAGGGTGAAAAGGAATGGCAGCGAAACATGAAGATGATTTTTAGTACGTTTTTGAATTGACTGACCGACACATAATTTCTGAGAAAACTTAATGAAACACAATGAAAATAGGGTCACCCTAATAAGATTTGACAATATTCTTACCCGTCGCATATCTTCATATTTCAGAAAGAGAACATTCTCTTCATTTCTTCTCTGCCACCATGACAATACATGTTCATGCCATCGTCCATGCTCCACTGGAGGTTAAGTATAGAATTTGAATACATACATACATACATACATACATACATACATACATACATACATACCAACGTACAAACATACATACATACATACATACATAATACATACATCGTTCTTGTTACCCTTTGTGTGACATTTTCCTATGAGAGGACCACAGTGGAAATAAGTTGTTAAAACTTATTTGTGTCATCCTCGGTACAGGTATTCAGTGATGTAGCTGTTTTGTCTTTACAGCGAATGTGATAGATATATATATGAGCTGTCTTGTCTGTTCGTGTTGAAATTTGAGAGCGTTAATTCATTCTCTCATGAAAACGTTGTGTCGTCAGCCCAATGTACTGAATATTTCTGTAACACATACCCGAGGTTGTGGTCTACATATGCATTATTCGTCTCTGAAGTTGGTTGTCTGTCTGTCTGTCTGTCTGTCTGTCTGTCTGTCTGTCTGTCTGTCTGTCGGTCTGTCGGTCTGTCGGTCGGTCGGTCGGTCTAAATCTGATCACATTCAGCAAGTTGGTGGGTGTCCAGGTAATCAAGTCGAATGCCATAATATTGTTTGAATCATTTCCGTACCTGGTAGTGTGCCATTTATAAACCCATCAACTATTTGACCAAATAGTTCGCGATCTTTCTCCACTGAGTTACCTGATGTCAAACATCGAGTAAGGAAAAATCCTGACACACATACATCTTTCGGGTTTCTTGCGAGATATATAATCTAGGAAAGAGAAGACGAAAAGTAATATTCCAATGTAGATTTACGTTTTTCAGCGATGTAAATGTAAAGTTCAAGGAAATGATATACAAGGAAAACAATAAAATTAATTATATTTGTATTCTCATACGTATATGGGGGCCTTCAGTAACTGAGTAAGTAGATACTGAGTGGGGATAGCTGGAATGAATGGCGGGCCACTAAATATCGATTGGGAGGCGATATTTTAGATAACAGAATTTGGGGAGGGTGTTGTTTTACTTTTGAGTCATTGTATCATCTATCTTTTCATTAATTTGTGAACTTTATATCTCAATAATGCCACCATAGTAGAGTAGTACCGTTGTAACAAAATGTTTCAGTCCAATCTCAGCTGACAACAATTCAGTGAATCAATCGTTAGTCTAGCATGACGACATGAGTGGGTCACATATGAGTGAAGGGTGAAGAGTGTGGTAAGATATTGGTATTAATGTGGTTGAACGGGATGCTGAAATGTTCCCGTCAATGTTGGAAGTGTGCTCATTTAGGCTTTGGGAGTTCTAGCCTTCAGCTCGACCATTAGACCCAAACTCCGGTGTTGATTAATACTTTCCCTCGCCCCCTCCTCTTGTAATTACTGAACGTTTCGTAATGGGTATGTTTGGAATATCTGACCTTTGACTTTGGCAGATCATCAGGCAACCAATCAATTGGCATATGTGTTGCAAAGTATCGCGGTGACTTCATAGTCTCCATATTAACACAGAAATCAGGATGACCCATTTTCTTAAATGCATAGGCTGATGGATCGTCATCTTCTTCAGCGGCTAAAAACTCCAAGTGGCCTCCTCTTGTTTCCTCGGGTATCGCTTTGGAATCGTCAACACTCCCATCGTTTAGGAGTAATCTAATAATGTGTTTGATCCAATTTGTCCCTATATCAATAGATAATTTAAAAAATTCATAATCTACATGAATTGTTTAAAATCAAACACGTACGTGCAAAAACATAGTTGAGAATAAAAGATCCTATCGTGGACGAGGAGTACATTCCTCTCTGCAATATTTAAAGAAATCCATCTCGGTAACGTTTTGCTCATAACAATATTAAAAGTCCACCCACTGATTGGAATGTTCTCCACAATGTAGAAAAAACCCATATCCTTCTTACAGATATTTTGCTGGCCGCAATGTTAAATAGTCAATCTCTAGAACTATAGATTGTTTTGTATGAACCATTTAACATACTTTTGAAATAAATCAGAAGGAAATATAATCGGCTGATTGTAGATTCTGATGAGCATCACCGACCATCGAAAGCTCAATTGTAAAAAAACGTTGAACTGCTTGTGAGTTATAACCTTTGTAAATCATTTGGTCTACCAAGCCCATGAACGTGTTTGGTTATCTAATTAGAAATTTAAATCGCACAATCAGGTCACAAGGTGAATCTATAATTAGGTGTCGTCGTGAGTGTTTTTAATGGCAAGTATTATGGAAATGTGACCTGTCTGTCCACGTATGTCAGATTCTATTCAAATTGATGCTACTTTTTTGCACGTGTAATGATGTTATGTGTGTGGTGAGGTGTGGCTCAATACCAACAGATTTAAAGAATCGTGATAATAGACTTGGAAGGACAAGCCAACATTAAAAAAAAATCATAAATGTCAGTTAGGATAGCGAAAATAGTGTAGTAGTGTTACTCATTGAAGGCTACAGGTAGGCTAAGCCTAAGGCTGTGTTAGTCCATCGAGTCTACATGTAGGCTAGGGCTGTGCCTATTCGGTGCTTATAAAAAATGATTACATATTATATCCTTGACACTAGCAAAATATTATTTAAAATAATAAAAAATAAAATATTTTAATATTTGATTCTTACCAGATTTAGGATATGTAATTGAGAACAGATCATCAGGGCGTATTTTCAGCTTCTTTATTTTTTCTCTTGGGTGATACAATAAAATGAAATCCTTGTCATCCATTGCGAAGGTTTTAACTATATATGATCTACCAAAATTGTTCTAGATCTGAAATCGACAAGACAAAAGGATAGGATGTAACTTTTTTGATGTGTAATTAATCTAGAGGATGTCCAGCTACCATGATATAATTCGAAAAAAATCGTAACTGGGTAATGCATAATCAGTCATGGAATAGAAAAGAAAATTGTCCGACAAGACAAAAATACTTTCGTATATTACTGCCTGTTTCATGTTACTACACTAAACCCAATGAGAAACTCACAATTCTACAGTTTAATAGCATATTGCACTTTCTTGTGTCGTTTTGTCTTCGTGCATTAAATCTACATTTGATGTAACAGTTGCACATTTGTTGATTTCATTTAGACAAAAGAAATTGTATTCATTCAATCTCTTGATATCTTTTAGGTGTAATGTGTGCAGTTTCTTATTGGTGTCAGCGTTGTTATCATATAACAGAGTCAATGAAAGGTAAGAATGGACGCTAACCAGGTGTAAATTGGATGTCTTCATTACGATAGGATGAACAATTGGTTTGAAGACAGTTAATGTAATATGCTCGTTGAATTTATGCAAAAACGTGTCATTACAATGACCTCTTGCAAACAATTTAAATTATTTGTGAGGCGTTGCAATGGAAATATATTCATTACGTGAGAGTGAAAGACAAAGATGTCGTTGTAGCACAACTTTATTATTTAGGCAATGATTGAAGGTGTAATTTTCAGAAGGTTTGATCGGTAGGATATTCTTTTGTCTCGGCGCTGCTGCTGTACTGTAACTGTGGGTGTGGTCATGTTGCTAGGCTATCCGTCCCTGTTGTGTTGGTGGATTGGTGTTGTGTGTGTTGAGGTGTTGCAGTTGGCTGTTATTGTGTGAGTTTTGGGTGCGGACAAGTAGGTGTTGGCGGGTTGTTACAAGTTGGGCTTTGATGTTCCGTTAATTAACGGGTTTAGTTTAGGTGATAGATGCTCTATTGAAGTTGGACAAATAAAACTTATTCTCGTGTCGGCATTTGGATATCAACTCAGTTGAGCTTTCACAGTTGTTTTACCCATCATGCCTCTTCCAGCCTCCTCTGGTGCAGAATATGGCATTCATAATGGGTAGTTCATGACCCGAATTTTGAAATATAGAAATGTTTCTTCGAAACCCCCGGTCTCAATCTCACTCGTTAAAATATACCCTAGTTTGGTCAATAAAACTACCCAGACGATAGGTTTCATCGGCTGTTTTGCTAATCATTAATTCCATCAAAATCATTCATAAACAATTTCTATAGCGCCAGATTCCAAAAGGTAGGTTCAGTTCAATGACGCTTGAAATGTTCAATCCACACAATAATCTAGTTTGAAAAGATGTACTTTCAATTTGTTCTTAAAAGTTTCCAGATTTGATGACTGACGAATTTCGTCTTGTAAGCCTTTCCAAAGTTTTGGAGCACAGTTTGAAAAAGCACGCCCGCCATACGTCTTATTGTTAAATGTTGTTGGGGCTAATAATCCCCTGTTACCTGAACGAAGGGAACGTTGTGGTGTTTATGACTTAATCAAATCACTGATGTATGCTGGGGATTTATTGTGTTGGGCTTTGTAAGTAAGCAGACGAATCTCGTAATTTATCCTGAAGCGAACTGTCAACAAATGTAGATCTTGAAGGATTGGTGAGATATGGGTGAATTTTCTTCAATGAGTGATTATTTGAGCAGCAATGTTTTGAGCACGTTGGAGAAGAGCGATATAATTATCAATATGTCCGTAGACATAACGACTATGTGACATGTATGGCTTATGAGAATATGAGATCAGAGTTTGTAGTTTGTCTTAATTCAGTGCCACTATGACCTCGTACTTTCGCCTCAGCCTGCAATGGAAGCATGCATTTATAGTCATAATGACGGGCCTAGGCCTTACTTGTAAGTTGTACAAACCACAAAACAGCAACAGATGACGACATTGTCCTGATTTTAAAGATATTTCAATCATATCAAATAGGAAATGTTGGGCGAGTTGAATTATGCTTCTCGCCCCGCCCCCTCCCCCATTCTAGTCATTTGCACAGAATCGTTGGACTTAGTACGGATCGTATTGCTAAGGAAATAAGAGTTACCATCGGTTACTTCTCAATAATGGAGTGGATTGATAGAGAAGTAATATATGATTTAAATAAAACTTGTATTGAAGACAGATGTTGATGTTGAAGCCAGTAATGTCATGGGTCATGAGTCAAAAGGTGACCTACCCGTGCATGACAGTATACTCAATGTTTTGCATACAATCTCAACAAGTAATTTGTATATAACACCTTTACTACACATCACTTATAGTCATGGCATTTATGCTAATGTCTATGCTCTGTTTAATACATTTTCTCAAGCTTCAATTTCGTTCAGTTTGTAAAGATAATCTCGAGCTGAAACTAAGGGATTTCATTTTCCTTCAGGCTTATTCATGTGCAATGTCCGTACGTTTGTAGTGTGTTAAGAATGCATTCCATGATCTAATTTTCTTGTATAATATTTACAAGTACATTTCAAGCCGAACATTTCCAAACAATTAAAAATCAGATGCTAAAAAATGACGTCAAATGTTATATGTTTACTGGGTTCAATTTAATTGACGATACGTAGGTTTATACTTACCTGGTCACAGTGCCAGTGTCTCAACTCCTGCTCAGTCTGATTGTTACAATTCACCTTCGAACTTTCTGACGTATGAGATGTTTTACAATTCACCCTCGACCTTTCTGACGTACATTCAGACAGTCAATAAAACCGAGGGAAATGAGTACGGGTATTTGCCATGTCGCGACAACAGCTGCCTCCTTCTGTAATGAGCTTGCAAATCATGTCTCCTTGTCCCGATTGACAAAAGCAAGGATCTATGACCTTACCTTTTTCAAGCAGAGGCCCTTAACGTTTCAACGAACGTTAATGTAATGTTTTACGTATACATCGAAAGGTGTACAAAATTGCGTAAATTTGAGAAACATGGACAATTCATGACCTTACATTATGCAAATTTTAACCTATCATCATGACCAGCAGTGAATAACACCAAGAACGCTAACATTTTATATAAACTTACATAAATATTTGCCCCAGTCCCTTACGAGAGGCATTCAAAATAATTTTGACTTTATATATTCTAGTCAGTATGTTTGCAAGTATTGTCGAGAAATCTGCTCCATCTGCCATGCTGTGTTTAAATATTCTATGCATATATTACATATTTATTGTAAAATACAAAACTGAGCTGTATAAAGTACACAGAATGTAGTGGGGACCACAAACATTACTTAAATAACAAAGAACACACACACACACACATACTTGGTCAAAGGTTTAACTCGAACTAAATAAATGGAAATGCAATATTTTTTAGAGCGAAAAAACTGATTTTAATATCAAATGTCTACGACAATAGAGTACCGATTACCAATGACTGGATGTGGCAACTTAAACAATCCACAATCGTTATAATAGTTTCATGTCCTGTGTTGGACCTTGGACTTGGAACTGCCAGTAGGTAACACACAATATACAAGGTTAGACGAATTCGAAGTTGACGGCCACTAATATAACAATGATGAAATGTTCTGTTCGACAATAAAGTTCACAGTCCCGGTAAGAGGGTCAACACGGTTAATGTACAGGGTACATTATTCAATTTCAACTAAACTATATTTATATTTATTTATTAACTGAGGACCATGGACTAGATTAGTCCCTAGCGGACTATATCCATGGTCCTCACCAGGAATATTTTGCTCTTCTTTTTTTGTTTTCTTTTAGTATTAGTGTAATTATTATCTGGAAGTAATATTGTCAGAACTTTTAGCTTATTGACTTATTTGCTTTTCCTGCTCCTCTTTTTTTCTGTTATGTACCCTTTGCACAATTTCTGGTGAAAATAAATATACCAATATGCACGTCATTTAGTCTGTGAACTTTGACGTTTATGATAACATGTAGGCCATGGTTGTATTGAAAAATACATGTTGTCTCTTATCTCTAAAACTGTGAAACATAAGACGTTATACAAGTATCTACCCCCCGTTATATATAGTGAGCTTTCCACTGAGACCTTGAACTTTGACCTTGACAAACAATTGTAAAGTTACAAAGTGAAGCTTTGTCTCTAACATAACTCAAGAAGTTAAAACGAAAACACACAATTCAACTGGTTACACATATAACATCATACGTTAGCTCTCTTTTGTATATACTAACTTTTGACCCTGACCTCCATCTTCAGAGTCAAATAGCATATCGCCCAATAACCTATGACATTTTGGATCTAGAGACACCACTCACATGTCTTAACCTATGTTTCTCAAGGCAAGCTGTAAGACTAGGTGTTAAGCTTTGACCCTGAGCTTCATCTCCAATGTCAATTAGCGAATTCTTCAATAACTTTGGAAGTTTTAGACCTAGCTACATCATTCAATATGCATCGTCACATTGTTAGAGGTAAAGTTGCAATTTCGACGGACTTCTGATCTTGATCTTGAACTTCAACTTCAAGGTCAAATTAATAATTTGCTAAGTACTTTTAAGTTTGTTAATAGGGTGAATATTAAAATTGTTACACTAATATTATAGGGGTAACCATGGTGATAGGATTCTAGGACCATATATCTGAAATCAATTAACAGTACAGTACATGTTATGTTGGATGGTATGTCATCGAATACAGAAGACTTGTTTATATGCTAACTCACAGTCATATCTACCACCAACTCATTTAAAACAAATCATTAAAGACTGGAAAAAGTCAGGTATCTTATTAAAAGGTATAGGTTTAGTCAGTATAAATGTGTCCTCTCGATTAGACATATTAATTCAAATACTGCTACCCGTTGAAGAGTCAGTAATAATCAAAGTCCAGTCCCTCAGGGGTGAAATCGGTTGTTCAGTGTAGCTTAACAAATGCTTACACCTAAGCCTCAGACCCACCTCAATGAATTTGCTAAAATTGCTTCAAACGACACAATGAAGTTCAAATCAGTATGTAGTAGTATGTAGTGCCATGAATATAAAGCCAGTATGTAGTGAGTAAATGGCTCGAAACCACACATGTAAAGTAAAAGAATTTAGTTTTGTTATCCTACATTGAACTATTGATATCGTCCCTTAAAGAGGTTGTGTCAAAAATGGGTGTACAATAGTTATTATTGAAAGACATTGCTGTAGCGTCGAAAGAACATGTACTCTCTATTCTATCACTTCATCCATTTCTGTCCACTGAGATGTTACTCAAAATCAAAGTCAAGACCACTGCCTTCCATCCACTTTTCGTAATTTTCATCAAAATACTCATTTTGAGCCACTGTGAAATGATCCTTCCATCCTCCCACTTTTCCTGATGAAAAGAATAGAATTAAGTAGATGCGATTAGAATAGACTATAATAAAAAAAAAATAGAACAGTCCGAGAATAGAATGGAATGGAATGGAACAAAATAGAATAGAATATAATATAATAGAATAGAATAGAATAGAATAGAATAGAATAGAATAGACAGTGCTGCATTTACAAATCAAGAATTCATTACAATGATATATACGTGTAACCCACTTAATAAAACATCTTATATACAAATATTTTCTTCTAACAAGACTTGAAATCGGTTCTAGTCCTTTGAGCATGGAAACCATATGTAATTCCTCTGACTGTTATCCTATCACTATCGCCCCCTCACCTCAGTAAGTCTGATTATTAGCCATGGTCTTTAACACTGGGACAGCGTACATCATTTCATTAACAATCAGTGCAGTTGTATTATAAGTGCCAAGTCAGGTATGTTTTTCCAACTCTGTCTCGTACTCGCACTTTTCTGACAGCAGATGCTCTCCATTTATCTACTTTTGAATTTGCGAAAACTATAGCATGTTAGAGACTTCATTTACCACCATACTCAGCCTACTGTTTGGATGTACAGCCACATCGTATGATTGGCAATTCTGTACATATATGACCCTAACTTTGGTTTCATTTCGTTATATTTTAGACCTGCAAAAGTGTAGGCTTTGAAATCTACTTTAAATAAACATATTTTGTACAGTGTGAGGGAATTAGCAATAATTGTAGCATTTGTTTTAGTTTTTTGCGATTTCGTCTTTAGTTTTTGAGCATTATTGCCGGGTTTGCACTAGTATTGAGTGCAAACCCAGGGAGAATAAAAAACTTCAAAATAGAAAAATAAAAGAAACACTAATGGTCTCAGTTCGAGCCATTATGCTTACAATTTAGGTCATTTTCTGTGCTTTATCCAACTTTCATTAGATATTCAATTCAAAAGGACAATCCATCTAACAATATCTGGATATTGCATCTAACTTTTCTAACATATTATGCAATGTCGATGAAATGCTGTAAGTAATGTAATGTACGGTTTAGACACGTAAAGTGGTGTGATATGAAATAGGAGTAGCCCTTCAATGTCCTTCCCTAATTCATGTCGTGGTATGCTAATTATCAAGCATTTGCATATCATTTAAATTGCAGTATTGTAAATCTATTAGACTTTTCCGTTAATACTCTTGTTAATTTTATCATTTGTGTAATAACCCATGGTATAATGCATTCTGGGAAATTCCTCTTGGCAACACTTTACTTTCGTTCACTCAGTGTTCAATTGTTGGCAATTCAATTACAGATTCTCTCTCAATAGTTTTTGTTTTATATTTCACCAACTCTAAAAACAACAACATAATAAATGTATTTACCTTTCCTGATGAAAACAGACTCCCCAGGCTCGAAATGAAGGTTCATAGCTTTGGCCGCCAGTTTATGCTCTGGTGGAGGGTTCTTTTTCATCGTCTCAAACGTAGCGAGATGAACGATCTTATCAATCAATTCAGGTGATGGACTTTTACCAATAAACTCAGCAATCGTCTGAACTGAAGTTCTTAAATCCTGGAATGATTACAAATATACCTTGCAAGTTTAGTTGAGCTGCAATCATTAAACAAAATAATACATTTACCAGACAAAGTCATGTATAATGCACACAACTTCATGAAAAGCCTATATAAAGTGTATAAGTATGCCTGGTCTAAAATAAATTAAGATTGAAATGTCTTTCTGTAGATATAAACGAAGAACCAGTATCTCTGTGTATCAAAACTCCAAAAGAATGAGTCTGCACTGCATTCTTTGACAACAATATTACTGATATGAATGTTACTAACATTATACATCCTACACATTTAATGCTGTGGATACTTTGAAATATGCCTTCCTTTTTCACTTGTTCTAGCTCCTGTAATAAAATGAGTGTATGTGTGTATAATACGGTATGTATTTGACAATATATTTACCCGTCGCATATCTTCATATTTCATAAAGAGAATATTTTGTTCATTTCTTCTCTCCCACCATGACAGTACATGTTCATGCCACATACCCTGCTCCACTGCAATACAAAAATAAGTGTGAAATATAAAATGGGGTTAATGGATTTCCAATCTGTATGTATGTATGTATGTATGTATGTATGTATGTATGTATGTATGTATGTACGTCTGAGGAGCCGCACCAAAGGTCATGAAATGAGCTAATAACAATTTTCTTTGTTTGAATCGTTTACATACTTGGTAGTGTTCCGTTTACAAAACCATCAACTGTTTGACAAAATAGTTCACTGTCTTTCTCCACTGTGTGATCCACGGTCAGACATTGAATATTGAAAAATATTGAAACACATACATCTTTTGGGTTTCTTGCAAGGTATATAATCTAGAAAAGAGAAGACGAAAAGTAATATCTAGATGTGAATGTAATTAGACAGAAAGAAATCTCCTTTTAAAGCATTAAAACATTCATTTCATTTGAAATTTTATTCGGATATTTAAAGGGTATAAGTAGGAAATCTTACCTTTGACTCGGGCAGATTACCAGGCAACCAATCAATTTTCATATGCGTTCCAAAGTATCGAGGTGACTGTAGTGTCTCCATATTAAAACATATATCAGGATAACCCAATTTTTTATATGCATAGATGGATGGATGATCATCTTCCTCGGCAGCTATAAGCTCCAAATGACCTCCTCTGGTTTCCTCAGGTATCGATTCGGAATCTTCTACAGTCCCATTATTTAGTAGTAATCTTATAATGTGTTTGATCCAATTTGTTCCTATAAATGTTAATATAATAATTTGTACTGATTGTAATATTTGACATCACACTAGCACACGCAATGTTGAGAGTGAAATGTCACTGGCAGAATTTCAATTAAATCAATTGCAAAATACAAAAAACTCACAGTATAGGCCACACTTTAATTTCTGAGTGCTTATTCATTTCATTGTAAAATATCCCTCATGAACATTCATTGTGCAGCAAACCATGGGCATATTATTTCTGCTGACTCGAGAGTCATACAATGGCCCAAAGCAAAGATACCCTATACAGGCACAAGATAAACTTGATGTTTCTCTGACATCTGAAGTAATTGAAATTGATGTCAAATCGTGAATTTAACAAATGACTCTCCAGAACCCATAGTTTATGAAAAGGGTATTTCTGGAGTGCCATTCCCTGTAATAAGGTATTTTCAGATATGGAACATAATGATTGGCGAAATAGCAACATGAACAGATAAATCGTTAGCCACATATGACAAGGTACACCACACAACAATTTGAACATTTCTTCTACTTTCAAAGACATGGACCTCAACACTACACAGATTATACTGTTTGTTGATGTATGACATTTAAGTGCTACAATCTTATCATAACGGTTACCCCTATTTATAGTAGTGTAGACAAATTGAATGAGGACCCTATGAACAGAACTGTCGAAGTTATTGAGCACATTTGAATTTGACGTTGACGATGAAGTTGAAAGACAGAAGGCTGTCAACATGGTAAGCGTGCAATTTTACCCTGAAGGTGAAGGTCATGATCAAAGCTTAGTGTTTGCCTTGGAATTTTATCTCGATAAACAGAGGTAAAGACATGTGTAAAGTGTCTCTATACACAAAACTTCATAAGATATTGAGGACTTTGCTATGTGACCATGAGGATGGCAGTAAAGATAGAAAAGGAAGCTTATCGTTCACAATATAAGGGGAAACACTTGAAAGGAGTCTGTGTATTCAACCACTCGAGTTATGGCTTTTTAACATTGAAAACATTGTTAAAGGTCAAAACGTAAGGTCTCCTAAGAAATCCTATTATTTGCTAATGTTGAGGGACTTGAACACACTTGAATGGTGTCTTCATATAACAACCTATGCATTTGCTGGACAGATTTGGTAACCATTTTGTCAAAAAGGACAATGTCGAAACATTAAATGAAAGGCATATGCACAGTGTAGTGTATGGCATTTGTGCCAGGTTTGATAAACATTGACTTATGGGTGCCAGAGACTATCATACTTTATATATGGGCGGGTGGATGAACGTGGGGCATTCATATAGCCCCTCCAAGCTGCCCGTTGGGAGCTAAAACCACTCATTACTCAAATTATGGTTGCCATGCATGGAAACCAGTGGTCTAGTTTCAAACTGGTACAGCATTACGTATTAAAAACTTCATTACTTTACTTGTCTAGTCAAGGCAGTTACGAAAGGTGTTAAATTGTGGTGCTCTTCTGTATAGTGAGCGAAGCACGAAGGGCACATGACAGTATTGCATGTATACAACGTTACTTTCAGTGGCGATTCAGAGTGCCTTATCAGAAAACAAATTTGTTGTTGCCGTGGCACCTAAAATGACAATAGTAATTACACTTATTTTCCATGTATTCCCATGTTTCCAAAAGTACAAGATACAATGCAAACAAAAAGAGTTAGATTTGATAATCCAAATATTTGCAAAGTGTCAGATATATTAAAGACTGTCCACGGACAGATCTATGTGTACATGGAAGCATGGACACATGCACTGATTGTCATTAACAATTCATGTAGCCCCACATGGACTGTGCCTGTTAGGTGCTAATAAATAAATAATATGTAAAATAATAACCAAACCAAACCAAACAAAATATCAATATACACGACAAGTGAATTGGATTGTAATATTTAATTCTTACCAGATTTAGGATATGTAATTGAGATCAAATCATCAGGGCGAATTTTCAGCTTCTTTACCTTAGCTCTTGGAAAATGCAATAAAATGAAATCCTTTTCATCCATTGGAAAAAGCCACAAATATGTCCCCCCACAATTATTCTGAAATTGGCAAGAAATAGAAGACACTTTTTGAGATGTTGTTAAGGTAGGGAAAGGAGATAGAAACCTGATACCATGGTATAATTCTGTAATTCGTATTTATATAAGATGGAATATGAGGATAAAAAGTTGTCCAACAGTATAAAAAAAACTTTGACATTAGTCCGGATGTACACTGAATGCCATTGGTAAAGTGTGATGACCAGTAGATTGAAATACAATAGCTGATGGAAATACAGTAAATGTAGTCTTGTTTATTTTTTCATAACTGAAGTAAAGTAAAGCAATGAAAAACGAATTTTGATAGACCATTATGTGCCGTTTCATTTAACCAATAATGTATCAGTCTGATATTGTAGTGAAAATGTACCGATAATATTTCAAAATAACCGATAACGTATCAAGTACCCGTTAATGTAGTAATATATTTAAACCAATAATGTATTTTTTTAAAATCCTGATAATGTTTCAAAATTGAGTAACGTATTACAATTTGGAAATGTTATCTTTCCAGTTATCAAGGTAGAAACAGATGGCATTTTCATGTTGCAGCATGAGACACTGAAAAGATTGTATGAAAATTTGAAACTTGTACTGTTGGGATCTATATCTATACAATTATAATGTAAACAGTACAGTAAAGATCAGGCAATATCTGTTGTAGGTAGCATGACCAATGTTACGTCAGTGCAGAGGACAAATAGCCACGCCTGTACATTTATTCACTTAGAAGTTATATGTATAGGTGATATATAGTCAATGTATGGCATAGAATGCCTGCCAATATTCGAAAATGCAATACTGCAATGACTATATGCAATACCACAATGACTGTATGCAATACTGCAATGACTACATGCGATAATGCGATGACTACATGCGATATGACTACATGAGATGACTACATGCGATATGACTACATGCGATGACTACATGCGATGTGACTACATGATGACTACATGCGATACTGCAATGACTGCATGCGATACTGCAATGACTACATGCGATATGACTACATGAGATGACTACATGCGATATGACTACATGAGATGACTACATGCGATGTGACTACATGAGATGACTACATGCGATGTGACTACATGAGATGACTGGTAACAGGACAATTGCCCCCGAAGGACAACTACCCCCGGACAATTGCCCCCCAGACAACTGCCCCTCGGACTACTGCCCCCGAATGAAAAAAAGCTAGTATTACAGATGAACGGGTTTGTCATTCATTAAAAAGTCACCGTTGGCAACTTAATTACCGCCGCATTTGCGTACATTACACTCAGACCCTAGAACCCCCCCCCCCATTCACACACTCACACAAGAGGTGGACATATCCCAGTCTCAAAGCTCTTCCCTCTACAACTTACTGTCAGATGCTATGAAATTTTATTCACGGGGGTCAGTGACTTTTTGTCGGCCCAATGGAAAAAAAACACTGACACCCCCCCCCTCCCAAGCTGAAGAAACTGACCGGTATATCTGAATGTTTGAGCTCACCAATCAAGTTTCCGATTTGTATTTTCAGTGTGTCATCATACCATGGCATAAAAACTGTCAATGATGTTTATTTAATTGAAAATCAAACATGTATGAACTATGTAGTTTTCTAAATAAAATCTGTGTGTGATAGAACAGCATCTTTTTACTCTCTGAATTACTCTGTGCGAAAACCAAACAGAAAATTGTGGCAACAAAAGTAGGTGTTCAATATTGACGTAAAAAAAATCCGGATATCTCAAAGAAGCAAAGAAAAAAAAAGTTGCCAGCATAGGTGAAGGAGAAAAAAAAATCTAAGGCAAGCAGGTGGGAAAAAAAATAATGACTCTCCACCAATCTTCCAAGCCCCCCCCCCCAGGATATCAAATGGTCTACCCCTAAGAGCCTTAATTGGTTTTCAGGAATATTGAAGGACGGCCTTCCACGATGGTTGGGTGACTTAAGCAGATATGCTCTGTAGCCTTCATCAGAATCGAGTGGACAAAGTTCCTCGATAGCAAAGTGAACGTGACTTACGACGTCCTTGTCAATTATGCCCAAAGTGTCTAAATTAAATGCAAGACGCAGAAGGGTTACACACTTCCGTTGGAAGCCATCAAAGTTTCTATAATTTAGTGATTGCAGGTCTACCAGTAAGGAATGAACACTCGTCTGTAAATTACGGATTATGGAGGCTGTGGTCGACATGGAAGCCATGGGCAGACGCCTACGAAAACAATTCAGACTGAGACAACGGAGACCACGTGTATTGACCGGTTCATTCTTGACCTGTTTCTTCTTGTAAGACAGTACTCCCTAGCATGTTTCATATTAATACTCGCATTATGCATATTGAATAATCTACGAATGGCATAACGTCATTACAAAATCGCTGCATATCATGTCATCATCTCGCATCGCAGTATTGCATGTAGTCATCTCATGTAGTCATCTCATGTAGTCATATCGCATGTAGTCATATCGCATGTAGTCATCTCATGTCATATCGCATGTAGTCATCTCATGTCATATCGCATGTAGTCATCTCATGTAGTCATATCGCATGTAGTCATCTCATGTAGTCATATCGCATGTAGTCATCGCATTATCGCATATAGTCATTGCAGTATTGCATTTTCGAATATTGGCAGGCATTCTACGCCATAGTCAATGATAGGCATACATATGCCCGAACAATATTGGGTGTTAAACAAAATTACGTGTGATAAAGCATTGGTAGGTAAATGTATTTAGGTACCATACATGATCCAAGGCTATGAAAGATTAGGTCTGATCATGCAAAGTGGCGTTAGTAAAGCATCTGATATGCATACATACATACATACATACATACATACATACATACATACATACATGCATACACACATACATACATACATACCATACATACATACATACATACATACATACATACATACATACATACATACATACATACACACATGTACATACACACAAGCACACACGCACACACACACACACACAGACAGACAGACAGACAGACAGACAGACAGACAGACAGACAGGCAGACAGACAGACATACACATACATACATACATACATACATACATACATACATACATACATACATACACGTACATACTAGTTCGGAATTTCTCCCAGCTAATTCACTAGTTGACATTTTCTTATCGGTGATTGTGTATTTTGGTCTACAATGGGGTCTACTTAAGATATGAATGATCTAAAAGGTCTTTGGTCTACTACTGCAGTAGACACATGGTAAACATGGTAGTCTAAGAATGTTTCATTGCTCATGTTTTTAGGACAGTCTCCGTAAGTCTCTCCCTGTACACCCTATTGCACAAGTCAATGTCAACCCCCACCCTCCCCACCTCGGGGCATAGTGGGGGATTTGGAAATTAGTCTTATAAAATTTGTCAAATGCCCCACCCCCTCGGGCAAGACATTCTGGAAAATCCTCACCTAAAACAAGTAAAACTTCCAATATCTCCCCCACCGCATTCAAAAATTCTGACTGACACACAACCACTCTTTTACGTCCGTGAAAATGACTAGGGAGATCAATAAGAGGCAATTGCCCCACCCCTCGGGCATTGTTTCATGGCAAACACAGCCTAATCCCCCACATTTGTCCCGTATCGCCCGAGGTGGGGTCCCTCGGGCATTACATTGACTCGTGCATATCTATGAAGTGTATGGTGGTAGTACTAATTCATAGAAACGTGTTCTGACTTATCAGCCAACTTCTAATTGTGGACACATCCTAATCCTAGACACAAGCATACATGCAGTGTTCAGTTGTCTACAGTGACCACACATACCACACAATTAAACGCATTCACAGCGAGGGGTCAATCTTTGCTATCTGTTTTGTGTATCTGAATGCATAATTTTGTAGTCAGTCTCACCAGACTTTATATTTCGTGAAATCCACTGTACTAGTAATCGCAGGTTACTTTCAACAATGAAGCATAGGCCCTCCACTCTATGAATAAAGCGAGTAGATAGAGAAAGTAGTAAAACATACATTGAAAATGATGTTAATGTTGAAGCCAATAAATCTACGGGTCATGGGTCACAAGGTGACCTACGCGTACATAGGTATGCACTCAATGATATTCATGCAATCACAACATCTAATTTGCATGTATGATCTTTACTACCTATCGCTTACAGTCAATTGAGTGAACTCTGGGGACAATGCACAGTTGCAATATTTTCTCATGCTCCATTTTCGGTGTGTTTGGAGATAATCTCAAAAATAAAATTAAATGCTGCATTTATCTCTATGCTTGCAATATTTGTACTTTCGTAGAGTGTATTTGCATGACCTACATTAATGTTTACAAATTTGTATTGTTGTTATGCAATTTGCTGTACGGATATATGCAAATCAGATGTTTAATGATGAGGTATAATTTTATATCTGTGTCATCTTCAATACAAAGGTCTACGCTTACCTGCTAAGTAGTGCAGTGTGGCAGGAAGTCTCAACTCCTAGCTACTCGGCTGCCCAAGTTTGACAATTCACCCTCGACCTTTCCG
This sequence comes from Glandiceps talaboti, assembly GCF_964340395.1. Lineage (NCBI taxonomy): Eukaryota > Metazoa > Hemichordata > Enteropneusta > Spengelidae > Glandiceps > Glandiceps talaboti. Next base: position 17,568,139 of record NC_135562.1, on the reverse strand, counting down.
ATGTATGGACTGTTTAACACGAGGGCGCTTTTCGTTTGATTCAAACAGTTGGTATACCAAGATAAAGCAGGTTTACCTACAATATACACACAGCCATACGCGTGCCTGCGATACGTTGCAAAATGCATGTACCTGTACAGTGTTGTTATGAATTTACGATCATAAATAGTATCATTTTGGTTATGGATATTTTCATCAATATTTCCTCGTCTTGAAAATTCTACAGTGTTGTGGCATACCCGATATCCCGACGATCGGCCGCCATTTTTACCTCCCGTAAGGGTACGGGAGGTATTAAAAGGGGAAGGTGTGTCTGTGTGTCTGTGTGTGTGTCTGTCTGTCTGTCTGGCTGTCTGTCTGTCTGTGTCATCATTTTCTAAAAATCGGCTGGCTTAATTGTAATTAATGTTTAATTAGAGAAATTTGCATATTAATGAAATCAACTAATTAGTATATTCGTATATATCTCTGTGTCTGTCTGCTCGTCCATCCTTCTGTGATCAGCCTCATCTCTGACATTCAATTTCAACTAAACCTGGTACAAATAGCAAACACGGTAGAGTGATTTTTCACGTCATTTAGTTTGTGAACTTTGACGTTTAATAACCTGTAGGCCATGGTTGCACTAAATAATACATTGTCTCTCATCTCTAAGAGTGTGACACATAAGACGTTATACAGGTATCTACCCCACATTATATCGAGTAAGCGTTCAACTGAGACCTCGAACTTTGACAGAGTTAGTTTTCTCTTTATACACTGACTTTTGATCCTGACCTCTATCATCAAAGTCAAGTAGCATATCTTTCAATAACCTATGATGTTTTGGATCTAGGGACACCGCTCACATGTCTTCATCTGTGTTTCTCAAGACAGGCTGTAAGTCTGGGTATTAAGGTTTGACCGTGGCCTTCATCTTCAAGGTAAAACAGCGAATTCTTCAATAACCCTAGAAGTTTTATACCAAGAGACATCATACAATTTGACTCCAACATTGCTAGAAGTAGGGTTACAAATTTAAGGTACTTATGACTGAACATCAACTTAAAGGACAAACTTAAAATTCACTAAGTAACTTTAATGTTTATTAATTTTGTTACACGATACATGATGTGTTGGATGGTATGTCATCGAATACAGAAGACTGGTTATGCTAATTATAACTACTGAAATTCAACAGTCATATTTACTACCAACTCATTAAAAAAACACATTCAAGACTGGAAAAAGTCAGGTATGTTATTAAAAGGTATAGTTTAAGTGCCAGTATAAATGTGTCCTCGATTTGGTATATGAATTCAAAGATTACTATAAATTGAAGATTCCCTTAAATCAAAGTCCAGTTCCTAAAGGGGGTGAGATCAATAGTTCCATGTAGGTAGTGAATTGTTATACTTCGGCCTCAGACCCCCCCCCCCTAACTGAATTGACCAAAATTGGAAATTGCTTTAAACCACACAATCAATTTCAAATCTGTATGTAGTAGCATGTAGTGCTATGAATATAAAGCCATTATGAAGTAAATTTTACTATAGCAAGAATTCTTCCATTTCTCATTTTGACAACATTTTGTAAAAATCAATTTTGTTGTATGACAACTAAAAGTGCTCAAATTCCCACCCACAAAGTAAAGAATTTAGTTTTTTGTCCTACAATGAACTATTGATCTCGTCCCTTAAAGAGGTTGTGTCATGTACTATAGTTGTTTTTGTTTCTGCAATTTGATTTTATTGAAAAACATTGCTTTAGTCTAAAAATAAGATGTCCTGTCCAGTCAGTTCCACCATTTCTGTCCACTGAGCTGTTACTCAAAATCAAAGTCAAGACCACTGCCTTCCATCCACTTTTTGTAATTCTCGTCAAAATACTCATTTTGTGCCACAGTGAAATGATCCTTCCATCCTCCAACTTTTCCTGACGAATAGAAGTATATGCGATTGGAATAGAATAGAATAGAATAGAATAGAATAGAATAGAATAGAATAGAATAGAATAGAATAGAATACGATAAAATAAAATAAAGAATAGAATAGCATAGAATAACAATAGAATTGAATGGAATAGAATAGAATAATATAGAATAGAATAGAATAGAATAGAATAGAATAGAGGTGAATTGAAGTGAATGGAATGGAATGAAATCGCATAGAATAGAATTGAATTGAAAAGAATAGAATAGAATAGAATATAATAGAATAGAATAGAATAGAATAGAATAGAGGTGAATAGAATTTAAGTGAATGGAATGGAATGAAATCGCATAGAATAGAATAGAATAGAATAGAATAGAATAGAATAGAATAGAATAGAATAGAATAGAATAGAATAGAATAGAATAGAATAAAATAAAATAAAATTGGCAGGGCTACATAATTATACCAGTACATTAATTTATTACAATGATATATTTGTTTTTACAAAACTTGATATCTGTTCTTTGAGCCTGGAAATCCTATGACATTTCTTTGATTGCTATGCTACAGCCATATTGTATGATTGACAATTCTGTTCGTTCATATCTGACTCTAACTTTGGTTTTATTTGGTTGTTTTTTAAACCTGCAAAAGTGTAGTGCTTTGAATAAACATAATTTGTACAGTGTGAAGATAGTTGCAATAACTTTTAGTTTTTGAGATTTAGTCTTTAGTTTTTTAGCTTTTCATCGTTCCAGGGTTTGCACGAGTGTTGTGTGCCAACCCACACAGTATAAAAACCTCAAAATAGAAAAATAAAAGGTAAAAAAAAAAAAAATACTAATGCTCTAATTTTGAGACATTATTCTTAAAATTAATGTCATGTTATCCAATTTTCATTTGATATTTAATACAAAAGCATAATTTTCTAGCAATATCTCGATATTGTACCTAACCAGGAAAAGATTACACAAATTCAATGAAATCGTGTAAATAATATGATGTACGGTTTAGACACGTAAAGTAGTGTGACATGAAATTAGATCAAGTCATCCAATGCCCATCCCATTCCGCGGTATGCTAATTATCTTGCATTTGCATATCATTTAATGGCAATATTTTAAATTTATTAGACTTTTGCGCTAAACACTCTTATTAATTGTGTCGTTGTTTTACCCTGAGTCTATTGCATTCAGGGAAATTCCTCTTTCCTGTCGTCCACTCAGTGTTCAATATTGCTAACTCAATTACAGTTTCTCTCTCGATAGATTTGTTCTCTATTTCACCAACTCAAAACAACCATAATAAATGTATTTACCTTTTCTTATGTAAACTGACTCTCCAGGCTCGAAATTAATAAGATTAGTAGCTTTGGCCGTCAGTTTATGCTCTGGTGGAGGGTTCTTTTTCATCGTCTCAAACGTAGCCAGATGAACTATCTTATCAACCAATTCAGGTGATGGACTTTTACCAATAAATTCAGCGATCGTCTGAACTGAAGTTCTTAAATCCTGGAATGATTAAAAATATACCTTGCAAGTTTAGTTGAGCTGCATTCATTAACACAATAAAACATTTGAGACAAAGTCATGTATAATGCGTACAACATTATGAAAATCTATTAAGTATATCTGGTCTGAAATAAAATAACATTGGAACGTCTTTCTTAAAATTTAATCTGTCTTCATCAAAATTCACCAAACGAATAAGACTATATTGCTGATATAAATGTTACCAATATTATACTGTCCTACATATTTAATGTTGTGGATACTTTGAATGATCCCTTCCTTTTTCACTAACATGCAATTGGTCACATAGATTCTAGCCCTAAGTGTGTGTGTGTGTGTGTGTGTGTGTGTGTGTGTGCGTGTTTAATATGATTTGTATTTAACAATATCCCTACCCGACGCATATCTTCATATTTCACAAAGGGAATATTCTGTTCATTTCTTCTCTCCCACCATGACAGTACATGTTCATGCCACATACCCTGCTCCACTGCAAGACAAAAAGTGTGTAATATGAAATGGGGTTAATGGATATCCAATCTGTATGTGTATGTATGTATGTATGTATGTATGTATGTATGTTAGCGTGCGTGCGTGTACATGTATGTACATGTATGTATATGCATGTATGTATGTATGTATGTATGTATGTATGTATGTATGTAAACATCATTTGTCTGTCTGTCTGTCTGTCTGTCTGTCTGTCTGTCTGTCTGTCTGTCGGTGTGTGAGTGTGTGTGTGTCTGTCTGTCTGAGAAATCGAATCAACAGTCATGAAATGAGTTAATAAAATATATTTGTTTAAATCATTTACATACTTGGTAGTATACCATTTATAAAACCATCAACTGTTTGACCAAATAATTCACGATCTTTCTCATCAACTGTGTGATCTGCTGCCAAACATCGAATAAGGAAAAATAATGACACACATACATCTTTTGGGTTTCTTGCAAGGTATATAATCTAGAAAAGAGAAGAAGAAAAGTAATAGGCTGTAATGACTTTCATTACGTCTCGTCCATGTCTGAGAATTATATGTTATTCAATAAAATGTATTCTGATGGTCAACACCCCAAATCAAGTGTACGAACCCTGACCCAGGCAGCCGTCACAAATGAATCTACCCTGTGCGAGCTTATGGGCTTTGCTTAGTTATGATATTATTCCGATATATATATGTAGGTTTTAAGAGAAGCAAACTTTTAGTTGATGAAAATGATATACGAAGTAATGAAATAAAACAAATTATTTTTGTGTTCTCATTCATATAAGGGAGCCATCAGTAACTGAGTAAGTACATTAGTGGGGAGGGCCGGAATGAATGGGGTGGGTCACTTGTTAAAAATGGGTTCTCGTTGGGAGGCCATATTTTAGATAATGGAATTAGGGGATGGTGACATTTTACTTTTGAGTCATCTCTCTTTTCATTATTTTGTGAATTTTACATCACACTACTGCCACCATAGTAGAATAGTAACGTTGTAACAAAACGTATCAATCCAATCGCGTGCACCTGGCAATTCAGTGAATCAATTGGCGACAGGAGTGAGTCACACATGAGTGTATGGTGAACAGTATGATAAGATATTGGTGATAATGTAGTTGAACGGGGATCTCGACTTGGTCTCGTCAATGTGGGAAGTGTGCTCATTTAGTCTTTCGGAGAGTTCTGGCCTTCAGCTCGACCAATTACACCCAAACTCCGGTGTTGATTGAGGCCCCTCTTGTAATTACTGAACGTTTCCTTATGTGTATGATTGGAATATCTGACCTTTGACTTTGGCAGATTATCCGGTAACCAGTCGATTTTCATATGGGTTCCAAAATATCGCGGTGATTTCATAGTCTCCATATTAACACAGATATCAGGATGACCCACTTTTTTAAAAGCATAGGCTGATGGATGGTCATCTTCTTCGGCTGCTAAATACTCCAAATGGCTTCCTCTTGTTTCCTCAGATATTGCTTTGGAATCGTCAACACTCCCATCGTTTAGGAGTAATCTGATAATGTGTTTGATCCAATTTGTCCCTATATCAATAAATATTTTTTTTCAAATCATAATCTACATGAATCGTTTAAAATCAAACATGTGCAAAAACATAGTTGAGAATAAAAGATCCCATCGTGGAGAGAGGAGTACAATCCTCTCCGCAATATTTAAAAACAGAACAAAATAAATCTACATAATGTTTTGCTCACCAGTGTTAAAAAAGTCATTCTTCAGAATGTATATAGCTTCTGTTTTTAATGAATCATTTGCATTATTGTTCGATAAATCAGAAAGAAATACAATCGGCTGATTATAGATTCTGATGAGCATCGTAGGCCATCGAAAGCTGAATGCTGAAAACTTTGAACTGCGTGTGCGTTATAACCTCTGTAAATCATTTGATCGACCAAGCTCGCCAACATGTTTGCTTTATAATATCTATTTAGACATTTATATCGCACAATTATGTCACATGATGAATCCATAATTAGGTGTCGTCATTAGAGTTTTTATGGGCAAGTATTATGGAAATGTGACCGGTCGGCCCACATACGTCAGATTCTATTCAAATTGATGCCACTTTTTTGCACAATTTACGTGCGAATGGGTGTGGCTTAATATCAACAGATTTAAAGAATCATAGCAAACGTGGAAGGACAAGCCAAAATTCAAAAATCAAAATGTCAGTTAGGATAGCGGAAAATAGTGTAGTAGTGTTAGTCCTTCAAGGCATCATGTAGGCTAGGGCTGTGTTAGTCCTTCAATGCTACAGGTAGGTTAGGGCTGTGTTAGTCCTTCGATGCTACAGGTAGGTTAGGGCTGTGTTAGTCCTTCAAGGCTACAGGTAGGCTAGGGCTGTGTTAGTCCTTCAAGGCTACAGGTAGGCTAGGGCTGTGTTTGTCCTTCAAGGCTACAGGTAGGCTAGGGCTGTGTTAGTCCTTCAAGGCTACAGGTAGGCTAGGGCTGTGTTTGTCCTTCAAGGCTACAGGTAGGCTAGGGCTGTGTTAGTCCTTCAAGGCTACAGGTAGGCTAGGGCTGTGTTAGTCCTTCAAAGCTACAAGTAGCGGCTAGGGCTGTGTTAGTCCTTCAAGGCTATAGGTAGGCTAGGGCTCTGCCTGTTATGTGCTTATAAACAAAAGTAATTAAATATAATAACCTGGATACATAGCAAAATATCAAAAATAATTAAATAATAAGATTGTAATATTTGATTCTTACCAGATTTAGGATATGTAATTGAGATCAGATCATCAGGGTGTATTTTCAGCTTCTTTATTTTTTCTCTTGGGTGACACAATAAAATGAAATCATTGTCATCCATTGCAAAGGTCTTAACTATATATGATCTACCAAAATTGTTCTAGATCTGAAATAGACAAGACGAAAGGATAGGATGTAAGTTTGTGATGTGTAATTAATCTACAGGATGTCCCGCTACCATGATATAATTCGAAAAAATGGTCACTGGGTGATGCATAATCAGTCATGGAATAGAAAGGAAAATTGTCCGACAAGCCTTAACTACTATACTGTCGTACATTGTATATTACTGCCTGTTTCGTGTTATCGTTCATTGGTTCCGTATTGACACAAAATACACAGAAACCAATAAGGAACTGTCAATTGTACAGTTAAAGAGCATATCGTTAGTTAAGTTTATTTCAAATGCTAAGGCCTCGGCCCATCGCACAAAACATTTTACATAACGTTTTGTCTATGTACGTTAAATTTTCAAAACCATTTAAACTAGAAGCAGATAAGTGGACGTGAATGTTTGATGTCTACATTTGATGTTGCACTTGTCTTCAATTAAATTTGACAAAATTTACAAGAAATTGCATTCATTAGATCTCTTGATATCTTTTAGGTGAAACGTGCAATTTCTAATTGGTGCCAGCGTTGTTATTATAAAACATAGCCAATGAAAGGTAACAGTAAACTGGACGGAAACCAGGTGTAAACCGGATGTCTTCCTTACGGTACGATGAACAATTGGTTAGAAGACAGTTACTATATAATTATGCTTGTTTACATTAATGTAAAATCATGCCATTACAACTGAACTGGTTCAAACAGATTAGATTACTTAGGTGCCATTGCAATGGAAATCGATCCATTACTTGACCATATGCTATTCTCAAACAAATACTGGACTCAGTAAGCCACTGGTGTCCTTTGCACTAACTGAGCGACGTTTTGAAAGGGTACAACTAAAGGTTGTTTGATTCACAATGACGTAGTGTAGCGTAGACTACACTTTCCATACAACTCCGATCTTGATTGTGAATCCTTAGAATTCATATTGCTGTTGAAAGATAGCCTAAAGGTAGATGACAAACTATTTAATGATTCATTCAAACACAATATAACGACCGCTTTACATATAACCTCTCTACTTGACATGGCTTTTATAAGCTTTGTTCAAGTAATTCTGTCAATTCCATACTATAATATCAAATTTAAACTTTAGTATTTCGTGTACCCTTAAGCCTTATTTCGTACTCAATACATATACATAATTTTGTCCACATGTGTAGAATTTGAATGCAGTCTATGATTTAGTGTACTTTCTCCTGGCGTTACGCTGTTGAATACACTTTTTTTAAAGGCTTTGTCCATCCAAATTCATACAGTCTACCCTTGAATCTGTGCTTTCAGATCTGGGCAAAATAATGTCATATCTCTACCATGGTCAATTATTATTGGTGATCTTTAGGTTTAGACTTACGTGATACGTGTAGTGGTATGCCTCTTCTCCTGCCCGATCCGAAGGTGACCTCGGTCCTTCACCTTTGTGACGTCATTTGTATATTAACAATGAGACGACACTTAAACAGTTAAACCGTTTTATTACCATATTCAAGCATTGTAAGACTTTAAATTATGTCTATGGTTTGATATTTTATGCCTCTAAATCGCCTCCTACACTGTCTTTTTGCATTTGTGTTCACCTTTGGAGTTGTCTCCTTCCAATCAGTAGCAATCAAGGTGATAATTGTCTTTCCCCCAAAACAAGATGTAAGGTGTCTGGCTAAGTACCTCCCTGTATAAGTTAGATCTAATTAGATCTTTACACATCCTGTGTAAAGTAATCTCGTCTAAAAGTGCAGACAATCCACTTGCCATGAATGACTTCTATGTACATGCAACTGAACAAATTAGAAGATGGTCATCTGATGCTGATGGACTCTTTGTAGGTTCTGAGACATTATGGCCGGATAGCCATTGTGCCAAACTTGATTCATACATGGTAAAAGTCAGGGAACAACATGAAACAGATGGACTAGTCAAAGCACTCCTATAGAATTTAGTTTTTTTTATCCTACATTGAACTATTGATATCACCCCTAATGGACTGGAATTTGATTTTAGTGACTCTTTAATGGGTAGCAGTACCTAATTGAGGGTACACTCATACTGACACTAAAATTATACCTTTTAATTACATACCTGATTTTTTTTAAAAATGTGTTGGTAATAAATATGACTTTTGAATTTCCGTAGTTTGCATAGCAAGTCTACTGTATTCGAAGACATACTATCCAACACAACATGTATTGTGCTCTGGATTGACTTCAGACATATGGTCCTATGATCTTATCAACACGGTTACCCCTTGTAACATTTGAATAGTGACCCTATTAATACACTTTTAAAAATTTACTTAGGAAATTGTTAATTTGTCCTTGATGTTGAAGTTCAAAGTCAAAATTGCAACATTACCACTAACAATGTGAGGGTACATATAATGGATGACGTCTCTAGATATAAAACGTCCAAAGTCATTGAACAATTCGCTGTTTGACCTTTCTTGAAGATGAAGGTCAGGGTCAAAGCGTAACAACCAGCCTTACAGCTTGTCTTGAGAAACATAGGTGTGTTACCTACTGGCAGTTCCAAGTCCAAGGACCAACACACGACATACAACTATTATATCGAACCTCGTGGATTGTTTAAGTTGCCACATCCAGTCATCAGTAATTTGTGCTCTATTGTCTTAGACATTTGTTAGTAAAATCAGCCTTTTCGCTGTATGTATGTATGTATGTATGTATATGTATGTATGTATGTATGTATGTATGTATGTATGTATGTATGTATGTATGTATGTATGTATGTATGCATGCATGCATGCATGTATGTATGTATGTATGTATGTATGTATGTATGTATGTATGCATGTATGCATGCATGCATGCATGTATGTATGTATGTATGTATGCATGTATGTATGTATGTATGCATGTATGTATGTATGTATGCATGCATGTATGTATGTATGTATGTATGTATGTATGTATGTATGTATGTATGTATGTATGTATGCATGCATGCATGCATGTATGTATGTATGTATGTATGTATGTATGTATGTATGTATGTATGTATGTATGTATGTATGTACGCACGTGTGTATGTGTGTATGTATGTATGTATGTATGTATGTATGTATGTATGTATGTATGTATGTATGTACGCACGTGTGTATGTATGTATGTATGTATGTATGTATGTATGTATGTATGTATGTATGTATGTATGTACACACGTATGTATGTACACACGTATGTTTGTGTGTATGTACGTATGTGTGTATGTATGTATGTATGTATGTATGTATGTATGTATGTAAATTAGAGTACATTCAAAAGTTTATGGCCTCTAATGAAAAAAAGGGTACGGCCATGGTTTTTGCCTAAAAACAAGGGGACACGACTTAAGTTCATGTGACCAGAACAATCACATACATACACAGTACTCGTACTTTGAACTCATTTATCTAGGTAAATCGACAGTGTGAATCTAAACCGCCCTCAATTTAAACATTCCTCACGCCAGACACGTCGAAGTTGAGTTGAGGTGAGTTGAGACACACTGTGACACTCACCAGGTAAGTCTAATCCTGTGTATTTTCTAATACATTGAACTTGGCCAACATTGATCGTTAGATGACATCCATGTATGTACATCATACTTAGTATTTTTTTATCGTATATAACTATTCAGACAGAAATTGTAAAGATCGAGGTAAACAACACGAACCTTGTAACACGGTGACTATACAAGGTCACGTTCTGCACGCCACACACTATAGAATTACAAATGTATAGCCATCAAAATCACACTAAAACATCTTTCAGTGACGTTTGAAATGATCTCTAAGGAATGACCAAAATACGAACAAGAACAAATATAAATTATATAGTACGATAAATAGGTTTGTTGGGTGTTAAACTGGTATTTAGCACATAGCTACATTTGACTGTTAAGAAAATCAACCTTTGAACAAACGAGGTCAGTTGTTGTATTAGGCACGATTAAATGTCAATGTGTATGTGTAAGCGTATACATATAATTATGTATATAAGACCATGCCCATAGGTGGTTACTAACTGTCCTCTTCATGGTTTTTGCCTAACGACAAGGGGCATTCAGTTTACACCCGGTTACCGCCAAGTTTCATGTTTCCGTTCATTGCCTCTGTTTTATAATAACAACGCTGACACCAATAAGAAACTGCACACGTTACACTTAAAAGATATCAAAAGATTGAATGAATAACAACTTCTTGTGAATTTTGTCTAAATGAAATGAACAAATGTGCAACATCAAATACAGACATCAACCATTCACTTCCAATTCCCTATTTCTAGTTTGAATATTTAATATACATAGACGAAACGACACAAGAAAGTGCGATATGCTCTTAAAGTGTAGAATTTACAGTTTCTTATTATTTTGTTAGGGGTAGTTGTAATAGTGGGTTTTCACCTAAGCGTAGACGAACGATACATGCACACGGCAAACTATTGATATGCAATAGATGCCACATATAAATCGACTGAAACCTCATTAATCTATTGACAATATTTAACGTCTTCAGTCCGAGTGGGTGAAAGTAACTTGCATTTCATTATCACAAGCTTACAGATTTGTCAATACATTTCTTGTACACCTTCTTGCAGATGTTAATGAATTAAAAGAACATGGCGATTGGTTAATGGGCTTAGAATTGCAAGCTTGAGACGAGAACGTATTGATTTTGCATGATTGTTCACTTTCCTTCTAATTCTTTTTAAATATAGAATTCATGTAATATGTTAGAATTAGTTATCAAATTAATTCAAACACATGCTCCAGGGAATGTCGTGCAAATAAAATGTCCGGGTGCGGACGTGTTATCCGGGTTCCTGTGACACGTACCGAACGTCAATTGATTTTGGAAGCTATGGGTCAGCATGCTAACAATTATCAACTGATAGCAGATCATGTCCGTGCAAATGTACGCATTCTGTCTCGAGATGTGCAAGACATTTACATTATTCGTTCTGCTACTGTAGTAAGACGTAGAATAAGGGATGTCGTCCAACGTCATCAGAACAGGTCATTGTTCGCACAAATAGGAAACGACCAGAATTTATGACAGGGTGGACTTGGAATATTGTGATCATGTTGAACACGTTATGATTATTGATACCTTGATAGCCAGTTATAAAGGATGTATAGTGGGTTTCATAATGGTGCTGGTCGACAATAACACAACAACCCGATCGTCGACTACATACGTCATGACTACATCAACGTTTGTTAAAGTTTCACAGCTTTTTGCAACACTTTTGGACTAGAGATCGATTATTTGTTCCCGGCTTTTTCGCCTCATTGGCCTCATGCATTCACAAAACAGGTTACTTGACTGTGCAGACAGGGAAAAAAAATAGAAACAAAAATATGACATCCTTATGCAAATAAAATGCGACGTATAAATCGACGAAACTCATTATCTTTCGACAATATTTAACGTCGACGAAAGTGGACGTATGCAAATTTTAGAACGAAAACAGACGAAAACACATTTCAGAACGAAAGCCGACGAAAATCTATTGTTATGCAAATACAGTGACATATAAATCGACATGGCCGACGAAAAGCTCATTAATCTATTGATAATATTTAACGTCAACGAAAGTGGACGTATGCAAATTTTAGAACGAAAACATTTTGAACGACGACGACGAAAATCCATTGTTATGCTAATACGTGCAACGGATAAATCGAAATGACCAACGAAAAGGTCAATACTCAATTGACATATTTGTCTCCAACGAAATTTGAGGTATGGAAATTATCCTGACAAAGACTAAGTACAAATAACGGTAAAAGGTTGCGTAGCTGAGCTGCTCGACAACCTATTGGGGGGGGGGGGGGGTCCAAGCTTGTCGAATTCGAAGTAAGCTTATAACTTTGTTATGCTACTTATCCTCTTCAGTTTCACCTGTGGAAAAAATAAAAGGTTCATAAAAATGTCTTGTCCAATCCGTTGAACAAACACAAAACATCAATACTAGTAGTACTCTCGGTTAAAACAGCTAAAAGGCTTCCTTTGAAAGTAGTCAGGGTATATAACTGATAAATACAAGTCAAAATGAGGAATAATCGTTAATTGCCGCAAATATTTCAATATTTTAAGTTGAGGGGTAGTACTTTTTAATTATTAAGTATTGTATTAACAGTACAATAACAAACGTTAGAGAAGTCTCCAGCGTATATAGTAAAATACAGATCTAGATACTTTGGGAAGTTAAATTAGAAACGAATGCGACGTTTTGACCAGGACCATGATTTCATTTTCAGAAGATGGATTGAAATATCGGATTCGTTTCAAAATAGTTGTATTGTACTGTCCTATTGACTCTCTCGGAGCAATTAACAATACACTGTCTATTCTAATTATTGTTTTTCGCTTGGCTATTTCAAATGCACCGGTGTGTATTGAGTAGTTCTACCAAAATATAGCTCTGTCATATACAAACCAAATAGCAATAATTTTTGGTAAATTTCACCCCAAACATTTCAACTCTTTTGTTTTGATACACTGCATAGTTTCTTTTCCGTTAAAGATGGTTGAACTGGTTGAAATTGACACTTCAATATTTCGACGGACATCTCATAACATTAATTTGCATACCAACTTGTACAACGTCAGCTAATGATGTCACAATGTTATCAGGTTGAGAGTTTTATAAAACTATGATAATACCGTAGTTGACGTAGAAGTTATTCATCTGTGCTTTAGACTGAGGAAAACATTTTGTAATAATGTTATCGCAAGGCATGCGCTCTTATGAGAAAGTCGTGAGAAGAATGCTCACATTCAGGTGCACACATGAGGAAATATTCACTCTTGGCCAAAATTATCAAACACGCTATATATTTGGCTCACGACCAAAATCTCACCAAAATTCGCCCTCACAGGAGAGGAATTGGCATGAGGAAATTGTCACCAGTGAAATTTTACTCAGCTGATTGTTTTAGTGTGCTCCTGGCTAAATTAGTGCTTCCACAGGTGAACACCCACTAAGTAATTCATTGACAATAGTAAGCGTCTTCGACGAAAGTCGACTTATGGAAATTAACATGACAAAGAGTAAGTACAAGTAATGGTACGATATGGTTGCGTAACTGTGCTGCTCGACTACGTACTGGGGAGAACCACCAGAGCTTGTTGAATTCCAAGTACATGTATAACTATAATTATGTTTTACTACTTTTACTCTGGAGTTTCACCTTTGACAAATAAAGGTTGTCAAATTCATGGAATTAAAGCAGAACATAAATAGCACCATTAACGTTCTTCACTTCCACTTTGAAAGCAACCAGGCTAGACAACCTACGAACGCATGTCGAAAGAGGATTAACGGTTTATTTCCGTGAATATGTCGACCTTTTAATTTTCATGGTTAATACTTTCTAATTATTAAGTCAGTAAAATATTAGAGAGAAGACTCTAAATGCCCTTGCCAATCAACACAGTTCTACTCTTTGTCTAGATACAGTGCAAAGTTTGTCGCCCGTTAAGGATGATTTTCCTGATACTTCAATATTTCAATGGACATCTCATTATAATTTGCATGCCAGAGTCTTACAACCTTAGCCAATGACGCTACAAAGTTCTCAAGTTGAGAGAACACCTGTTTCTCAAACCGCCGGCTACTGTTGCAGTGTCTGAGCAATACCACAATTTTTGATCGATGGAATCTAAGGATTTGCATATAGAATTACAGATGGTTTCAATGACGTTAAATATTGTCAAAAGACTAATGAGTCTGCACTGTTGTTTAGGTCGTGTTCATTCAAGTTAACGTCCGTATTTGCATATGAATATCTCATTAACGAGGGGATCGAAGTTGACCGTCGGTATAAGTGCTTAGGTGAAAACCCGCTAATACAACAGTACCAAATAACTGTAACATGAAACCGTCAATAAAATTCGAAATATTTATGGCTTGTTGGGCTATTTTCCTTTCTATTCCAAGACTGATTATGCATCTCCCAGTGACCATATTTTCGAATTATATCATGGTAGCTGGATATCCTGTAGATTAATTACACATCAAAAACTTATACCCCCTCCTTTTGTATTGTCGATTTTAGATCTAGAACAGTTTTGGTAGAACATAATTAAGACCTTTGCAATGGATGACAAGGATTTCATTTTATTGTGTCACCCAAGAGAAAAAATAAAGAAGCTGAAAATACGCCCTGATGATCTGATCTCAATTACATATCCTAAATCTGGTAAGAATCAAATAATATAATCTTATTATTTAATTATTTTAAATTATATTTTTTCTATTGTCCAATTTGTTACTTAATTATTTTGTTTATACGCACCAAATAGGCACAGTCCTAGCCTGCCTGAAGCCTTCAATGAACACTACTACACTATATTTGCTATCCTAACTGACAGTTTGATTTTTTGAATTATTTTCGATCATCTTTCCAAGTCTACGTACTATGATTCGTTCAATCTGTTGGTATTAAGCCACGCCCCGCCATGCACGTGACGTGTGAAAAAAGTAGCATCAATTTAAATAGAGTCTGACGTATGAGGGCCGACAGGTCACATTTCCATAATACTTGCCGTTACAAATTGTCATGACGGCACCTAATTATGTATTGATCACGTGACCTGATTATGTGATTGAAATGTCTCATTAGATAACCAATCATGTTCGTGGACTTGGTACATCAAATGATTTACAAAGGTCATAACGCACAAGCAGTTCAAAGTTTTTAGCAATGAACTTTCGATTCGATGGTCGACATGCTCATCAGAATCTACAATTAACCGATTGTATTTCTTTCTGATATATCTAACCATTATGCAAATGATTCATTAAAAGCATAAGCTATATAAGTTCTGGAGATTGATTTTTTAACATTGTGGCGAGCACAATATTACAGATATGGGTTTTTAAACATTGTGATGAGCACTCCATTCCGGAGACAGCCTTTTAAGTTTGTGATTAGCAAAACATAACATGATGTTTTTTTTAAATATTGCAGAGTGGAATGTACTCCTCGTCCACAATATGATTTTTTATGCTCAAGAATGTTTTTGCAAGTGTTTGATTTTTAAAAACTTATTTATTGATATAGGGACAAATTGGATCAAACATATTATCAGATTACTCCTAAACGATGGGAGTGTTGACGATTCCAAAGCGATACCTGAGGAAACAAGAGGAGGCCACTTGGAGTTTTTAGCTGCCGGAGAAGATGACCATCCATCAACTTATGCATTTAAAAAATTGGGTCATCCTGATTTCTGTGTTAATATGGAGACTATGAAGTCACCGCGATACTTTGCAACACATATGAAAATTGATTGGTTGCCGGATAACCTACCAAAGTCAAAGGTCAGATAATCCGATCATACCGTACCCATTACAAAACGTTCACTAATTCCAAGAGGGTGGGCCGGGGGACAAGTAATAATCAATAAGGGATTTTTGGTCTAATTGGTCGAGCTGAAGGCCAGAACTCCCAAAAACTAACTCCGAGCAGACATCCGACATTGACGGGACCAAGTCAACATCCCCATTCAACCAGATTGTCACCAATATCTAACCACACTGTTTCCCTCTTCATTCATGTGAGACCGACTCCTGACGTCATACTACGACTAACAATTAATTCTGTCATTGAATTGTTGCATACAATCTGAGATTGGACTGATACGTTCTGTTACAACGGCACTACTCTACTATGGTGGCAGTGGTGAGATGTAAAATTCACAAAATAATGAAAGGATAGATAATACAATGACTCAAAAAGTAAAATGTCACCATCCCCTAATTCCATTATCTAAAATAAGGCCTCCAAACGAGAATCGATTTTTAATAAGTGACCCGTGACATTCATCCCGGCCTCTCCACTCATGTACTTACTCAGTTAGTGAAAGGCTTCCTTATATGGGTGAGAATGTAACTACAATTATTTTTTATTGTTTTCTTCGTATATCATTTTCTTGAACTAAATGTTTACAGCACTTAAAACCTACATATATATTGGAATATTACTTTTCGTCTTCTCTCTTTCAGATAATATATCTCGCAAGGAACCCGAAAGATGTATGTGTGTCATTATTTTTCCTTATTCGATGTTTGGCAATGGATCACACAGTTGAGAAAGATCGTGATTTATTTGGTCAAACAGTTGATGGTTTTATAAATGGTACACTACCAAGTAAGTACACGATTCAAACAAATATATATTAATTATTTATATCAGTACACTTCGTGGCATTCGACCTGATTTCTTGACACAGTCAGCCTACCTGTTAGTTCTAGATAAACAGTTCGATGGAGAGAAACAAACAGACAGACAGACAAACAAACAGAGACAGACAGACAGACAGACAGACAGACAGACAGACAGACAGACAGACAGACAACCAGCACGACAGAATGGATTTCGCTCAAATATCAACATGAACAGAAAAGACAGCTCTCTTTTCATATGTATGTATGTATGTATGTATGTATGTATGTATGTATTATGTATATATGTATGTATGTATGTATGTATGTATGTATGTATGTATGTATGTATGTATGTATGTAAAACATTTCATTAGATGAGTTTATGGCCTCTGGTGAAAAAGGGTAGGGGCGTGGTTTTTGCCCAAGAACAAGGGGACATGATTTGCATGCATGTATATATATATATATATATATATATATATATATATATATATATATATATATATATATATATATATATATATATATATATATATATATATATATATATATATGTATGTGTATATATATTCATATTTCACACTTAACCTCCAGTGGAGCATGGACGATGGGATGAACATGTATTGTCATGGTGGCAGAGAAGAAATGAAGATAATATTCTGTTCTTAAAATATGAAGATATGCGACGGGTAAGAATATTGTCAAATCTTATTAGGGTGACCCTATTTCTGTTGAGTCTCATTACCATCTTGGCAATTATAGGTCGGTCAAGCAATGAAAAAAAAGTTATAAATTCATGTTTCGCTGCTGCTCCTTTCTTCCTCTCTACCTTCTTTTTTTACTGGATTCCAGGTAAGAGACCCCTTCCCACCTTCTTCTTTCCACAATTGGCATTGCTTCGATCTCCCCTAACCCCCCCCCCTAATTGAATAACCTCTGTCCAGAAAGAAATGCTCTGTTCATCAACTGTATGTGACGTTCACAGTCCAGTCACATGCCTACCCTAGCCTGATAGGACAATATCGCTAGAAGTAATCAAGGCCGGCGAAAATTAAAAAAAAAAAAAATGTTGATGAGGTAGAAGCTGAAAATCTGGGTATGTCAGGTAATGAGAAACAAAACAAAATAGGCTAACCCTTATAAACACAAACCCAGTGATTTTACCAGAGACAACTACTGTGTGACGAAATGCGTGTCCGTGAAAAACGGAAGCATCTTACAAGGTATCCACAACATGCTGTAATTAGTTGCAATTTAGTGCCATCTAGGGAACATCAACATGAATTACCAAAACAAGAAGCTTAAGTGAACACAGTTTAATACTTCAAATAACAATACCACCCAAAACTATATATCTCTTTATTGCAATAACCTGAAGCCATCCTTCAGATATGAGAACACTGTGACGTATATAAGTCTGTGTTAAATGTGTCAGACAGTATGTAGGTTATATGTTCATATCAATCACTATATTGTGTCCAAGAATACCCAAGTATGATTGGTTTAGTGAGTTTGGATGAACAGAGACGCTGATTCTTCCTTTAAAATGAATGAAATATGTTTCATTTATTTTAGATCAAATGTACTAAAACATTTAATGTAGACTTTTTAAATAGAGTTGTTCCCATTACACACTGTCTGGATTTAGTTTGTTTAATGACAACATTCGAACAAAAACTCGAGGGCTATATTATTTTCATTATTTCCAGGATTTAAGAACTTCAGTTCAGAAGATTTCTGAGTTTATTGGTAAAAATCTATCACCTGAATTGATTGATAAGATAGTTCATCTCGCTACGTTTGAGACAATGAAAAAGAAACCCCCACCAGACCATGAGCTTTTGGGAAAAGCAATTAACCTTAATTTCGAGCCTGGGGAGTCAGTTTTCATCAGGAAAGGTAAATACATTATTTTTTATGTTTGTTTTGAATTGGTGGAATGGAGAACAAAACTATCGAGGGAGAATCTTTAATTGAATTGCCAATAATGACTGGACGACAGGAAATTGTTGTATCGCAAAATATAATTATAGATGACAGAAAATATCCAGACTGCATTATGCTAATGTTAATACAATAATATCACTAATAAGAGTATTACCGGTAAAAGTTTAATAATTTTTTTTAATGCTGATATTAAAATGATATGCAAATGAAAAGTAATTAGCATACCACATCATGAATTAGGGTCAGACATTGGATGACTTACTCCTATTTCATATCACATCACTTTACGTGTCTAAACCGTACATGACATTATTTACACAATTTCATCGACTTTGCATAATATTTCACTCATTAGATGCAATGTCGAAATATTACTAGCATAATTATCCTTTTGTATTGAATATCAAATGAAAATTTGATAAAGAGACATTTATGTTAGGAATAATCCGTCAGTATTAGTGTTTCGTTTTGACCTTTTATTTTTCTATCTTGAGGTTTTTATTCTTTCTGGGATTGCCCTAAACATTAGTGCAAATCCAGGAACAATGAACAGCTCTAAAGCGCGAAAGCTCAAAAACAAAAAAGAAATTAATGCTACAATTGTTGCTTATAGGTTCACACTGTACACATTATGCGGGTATACAATATAACCAAATAACCCAAAGTTAGGGTCAAATATGAACAGAATTGTTCATCATACGATATGGCTGTACATCCAAACAGTAGGATGAGAATGGTGGTAAATGATGTCCCAAAGTTGCTGATAATTTCCGTAGTTTTTGGCAAATTCAGACGTTGATTAAGAAAACAGTCGATCAGAAAATGCGAGTACAAGACAGAGTTGGAAAAACATACCAGTCTTGGCACGTGAAATACAACTGCACTGATGTTCGCATAGTAAATACGTACCATGGCAAGTCATCAGACTTAATGAGGTGAGGGGCGATAGTGATAGCATAGCAGTCAGAGGAATTACATAGGATTTTCATGCTCAAAGAACTAGAACCGATTTCAGGTCTTGTCAGAACAACATACTTGTATATAAAATATTTTAGTGAGTTACACTTGTATATCATTGTAATGAATTACTGTATTTGTAGATGTAGCACTATGTCAATTATATTCTATTCCACAGCATTCCATTCGACTCTTTTATGTGCTATTTGTTTTGTTATAGTCTATTACAATCGCATCTACTTAATTATATTGTTTTCCAGGAAAAGTTGGAGGATGGAAGGATTATTTCACAGTGGCTCAAAATGAGTATTTTGACGAGCATTACAAAAAGTGGATGGAAGGCAGTGGTCTTGACTTTGATTTTGAGTGACATCTCAGTGGACATAAATGGTTGAACTGATAGAGTAGAGAGAACATGTTATTTTGAGACTAAAGCAATGCGTTTTATAATTAATTCAAATTCCAGAAACAACAAGCTTTCGTAAAGGATAACTACGGTAGATCCATACGTGACTCAACCTCTCTAATAAGGGACGAGATCGATATTTAAATATAAGATAAAGACAAAAGACTAACTTATTTTACTTTTGGGGTGTTGGGAGGTTGAGCCATTTCAGTGCTCACCCTACATAATTGATTTGGATTGTAGTGGATGTTTAGTATACTAAACATCCACTAGTAAAGTTAAATAAAAATATTTATAAAATATGTGAAATTGAGAAAAGGAAGAAATTTTGCTATGGTTAATGCATTGCCCTAAAATAAAGTAAAGGGTCAGCAAAAACATACTCAATACATACTGGCTTTATATTCATAGCACTACATACTACTACATACTGATTTGAAATTGCTTGTGTGGTTTGAAATAACTTTTAATTTTTGGCCTATATTAAACTATTGATCTCGCCCCTAAGGGACTGAACATTGATATTGAGTGACTCTTCAATGGGTAGCAGTCTTTGAATCGATATATTTAATCGAGGACACGTTTATACTGACATTAAAACTACACCTTTTAATAACATACCTAACCCTTTCCAGTCTTGAATGATTTTTGATTTTTAATTGATTTGGTAATAAATATGCGTATTCAATTTCCAAATCTTCTGCTTTCGCAGACATACCACCCAACACAATATGTATAGTATTGTTAACTGATTTCAGATATATTGTCCTAGAATCTTATCAACATGGTTACCACTTATAACATCAGTGTAACAGATTGAAGACTGACCCTATTAAAAAAACTTAAAAAGTTACTTAGCGAATTCTAAATTTGTCCTTGAAAATTACGTTCAAAGTCAGAAGTCCTTCAAAAGTGTAACTTTGTCTCTAGCATACTGAAAGATGCGTCTAGGTATAAATATTCCAAAGTTAATGACGAATTCGCTATTTGACCTTGAAGACGAAAGTCAGGGTCAAAGCTTAATACTCAGCCTTACAGTTTGCCTTGAGAGACATAGGTGCGGACATGTGAGAGGCGTCTCTAGATCTAAAACGCCATACGTTATTGAATGATATGCTATTTGACTTTGAAGATGGAGGTCAGGTCAAAAGTCAGTATATACAAAAAAGAGCTAACTTATGATATTATATGTGTAACTATTTGAATTGTGTCTTTTATGTATGTATGTATGTATGTATGTATGTATGTATGTATGTATGTATGTAGTCCATCGATCTAGGACAGCAGTGTTTTATTTACTACCCAAGATACATAAGGTTAATATTCCTGGTAGGCCCATCGTCTCAGCTTGCAACTGCCCTACAGAACACATCGCGCGTTATTTGGATGTCATTTTATGACCCATTGTCGCATCTCAGCCCACCTACATTAAGGGTATAAACCATGCTCTTAAAGTACTTAATGGCTTCCAATTCCAACAAGGTAAGCCATGGTACCTCTTCTCTCTGGACGTTAAATCCTTGTACCATACCACATAAAGAAGGTTTAGTTGCACCCGAACACTACATTAATTTTAGACCTATACTTGACCCTCCTACCCAACTTCTACTGAGATTGGCAGAACTTGTTCTTACGTGTAATTATTTTACCTTTCATGACAGGTATGTTGTGTGCAGAATCGCGGCGTTGCTATGGGAACCTGTCTTGCTCCTTGTTATTCTTGTTTATTTATGTCTTATCAGCAACACCTTATTTTCAGTTCCTATCAAGGGATCTTACGTGATTTATTTCAACGGTTTATTGATGATGGCATTGCAGCTTCACTCAATCTTGAGGAAGTGATGCAACTTATTGATTACAAAATGTAACTTTAATCCTGCTATTCAGTATAGTTATGATATTTCCGAACTAACTATCAATTTCCTTGACATCTCCGGTCCCTTAGAATTGATGGTGATGATATAGCTACATCTGTTTATACTATTACCTGTTGATTAACAGTCATATTTGCAGTATGGTTCATCACATCCTAGTAATAAGAGTAAAACTTCCATTCCCAATTCAAAATTATTTCGTTTACGTCGTATTTGTAGTAGTGATTTGGCTTTAAGGGAAAGGTCTGCTGAATTTTGCACGTACTTCCACCACCAATGTGGTTATTATGTGTCGGTTACCTATGCGGCTTTGCTTAAAGTGTCTTCTGTGTACGTGTAGGGAAGCTTGTATCAAATCACATGATCGAAGAGTAACAATGATCATCCCATATTGGCTCTAACATACCATCCCTTTTCCAGTAGAGTTAAGAACATAATGTGCAAGCATTTTAATATCTTACGTTCTAATAAGGTAACCAGTTCATTTTTCCTGAAGTACCTTTAATAGCTTGGCGTCGTGATACCAGTCTTAGAGATATGGTGGTCCATACAGAACAACACGGATTGGAAGTTAATGCTGTTTCATTCCGTGCGATCTTACTCGATGTGGTACATGTCGTTTCATTGTTAATACTAATCATGCTTTTGGCCATAAGAAAAGTGTCTGTCTGTCTGTCTGTCTGTCTGTCTGTCTGTCTGTCTGTCAGGATGAATGGATGGATGGATGCGATACCTCAAAAACTACAATCATGTCAAACGAGCTACCATAATTGGCTAGTATTGCGAAGGTGGAATTAATGCTCTTGATGTATTTTGCCAGAATAAGGCTCTAAAGACATCATGGATGAGTCGTATAGCTGCTGAACCCATTAATTGTAGTTCTCCTTCGTGGAAACTTATTCCTTTTCATTTTTTGTATCACGATGGTATCACTGAGTTAATATTTCAAATGAACTTTAGTGAGCCCAAGCATTGTAAATGTCTTTAAATGATACGTCAGTTTTACAAGGAAGTAATGCTTCCCTGGCATGAGTGTGGTGGAGGAAATATTTCTATTAGCGATGCAGTATCTGTACTCAACCAAATCGTTTGGTGCAATAAGAACGTTACCTTCAAAGGACAAACACTCTTTTTCCGCAATTGGATAAATTCGGGTCTAACTTTTGTTAAAGATCTTCTTTTTTTTGTTGGAGCTTTTGATGTTGATTTGATTTATAGAAAACTTAATGTACACACAAACTGGATATCGGAAACGTTCGAGATTCTAAATTCCATTTCTAATGACTGGAAAGCAATCTTGAAGAATCACCCTCTACAGGAGGAAACTTCAAACAGAACAGTTATTTTTGTCAAACTCTCTGAAGACAAGGATAATATCTCACTGGTCACAAAAGTTAAAAAGTTAAAGACTATTATTATTATTATTATATAGGTGCTTAATTAGTCACAAATTTGTGAAACCGTGGGTTATAGAAATGTGGAATAGAAAGTACGAACTTAACGTTAATTGGTCAAACATTTGGGTTCATCGAACAATTAATTTAACATATGAACGTAGATTGTCAAATTTCATGTTTATTTTTCTTCATTGTAATGAGAAATTGTACAATTGGAAGAGATCTGTCAATAGTTTATGTCGTATCTATGGTACCGTAGAAACACAGAAACACATGTTTTGGGAATGTAGACGGCTTGATAATCTGTGGAAAAAAGTAATGGACTTCATCAACAATATGAACAACACTAGAATTGATTTATGTTTTCGTGATTTAATTATTCGAATCAATAACGTCGGTAGCTGAGTAAATCATATTATTGTGATTGCAATGTTTACGATTTACAAATCTTGGCTTATCTGCCAGAACAAAAGCGTATCTGTGTAGAGTTATCAGACAGAATCAGAATTGAGTGTAAAATTAACGATATCAAGGCTAGAAAGAAATGGAAAGGCTTTGTCGAAATCATGGCCTAAAATTGTGATTTTCATTTATTTACCCTGTATTATTATGGCACGATAATAATTTTAAAAAAAAAACCACACCTACAATCGTGTAAAAGTGTACAAGATCTTGCCAAAACATCTCCCTTTCTTACTGACGGACAGATAGACATTATATTTGTAGCATTAGCTCTGTCAATATCTTCTCCACTTTTATTGAAATTAAAAATCTCCTGCACGGGACCAAATATCTTTGAAAGCTTCAAATAACGAAACCAAACATTTGGTCTTGTCTAGAATTGAAACAAAAAAACGACAGACGTACTAAATTTCAAATAATATTGGCTATTTGATTTTCATAGAAATGTCTACTACATTTCTACGGTAAATTGACATTGAAGAGGGACGTACATATAACCTAGCGAAAATAGATGATCATTGATCACCTTCCAATATAATGAATTTAGAGTCCAAAACTCACTGGTCGGTAGAAAGATTGAGAAAGTGCAATATCTATTTACACAGTCTGGTCGATCAACCATATTTGGAAGTGCTCATTTGCATTCTATTTACATATTTTGGATGACGTTGGACGCGTTTCAACCAATGGCAGCGTGCTCAATTATTACCGAATGTAGCTTTCGCGCCAACTGTGAACAAAATACACGATTTTTTAAATTAATAAGTCAGTTGTGACACGAAAATATGGGGGATGTCCGGTAACTATAGTCATAAAATATACTTTTCAGCCCTACATATATCTGAGTAAGAAAAATTCCACCGATGCGTTCGTGAAATATTAATATTTAAGTTACGATATAATTACTTGACTTCTTTCATTTACAGATACAGTTATGTAATACATAGTTAACGAGTTCGGGAGGGTTTTGTGTCAATAAACGAGAGGCTTAGCATAAGCACATAACCCTATACTACGACGTGATTGGCTCAAACGGATATATAGGTCGGTCACATCCTTAAGAAAGAGTGGGTTATGGCTCCATATAACCAACCGAAACCAAGGCTTTTGATTGGTCAAGTCGGTCTAGCCGTAGTATAAATTTTCATGCAAGAGAGACAACATCTACTGTCTGCACCAATTTGTAGCAGGAAGGGGTACGGTTTGGTGTCACATCGTTACACACACACACACACAACCAGACATTTATGCGAGTTGTGTTGAAGCCGAGCTAGAAGACGACCGTTACAATGTTGCGTTATCACCGTGAATGCGAAACCCCACAGGCATTGCTACAATCAATCTGAATATATACATGGGTGACTTTCACTTTATTGTCATGTAAATAGTAGATGATTGTAAAATTTATCTTTTGGTAGAGTTTATATCCGATTTAGATAAAAATTCACCAGTGCGTTTCCGAGCTACACAACAGTGAAAAATGGGTTGTCTACTGTTATGATATGTCACACGTAGCTCTAGACGGCAGCACCTTGAACGATAAACGTAAAATAGAATTCCAATGTAAGATATAATTCGTACGATCGTTGCAGACGTAGGCAGACACTCAAAATTAACTCGACCGTCAGTGTTTCCGTAGTGTAGGCAAATCATATGATGAAAACTGCTTGTCCTCAGTGTGTGTTATTTGTACAAATCAATTCAACCAGAAGAGTGGTACTTCTCTTGTACGTACATAACAATCGTCCATATTGTCTATTTGCACAATAAAATAACGAGATGAAAATAACAATCGGGTGATACTACAAGTAGGTGTATATACAGTTCATAATAAATAGCATTATAGTGAAAACATATACAAGTTCTAATACGTACTTGAGTTGGAGAAAAAATCCCAAGTGCTTGTTTGAAATACCAAGATGTTTAACTTTCATTCAGTACACTTCAAATGTGTTTTCTGTAAGTGGGACATCACGTCATACTATTGTAGACAACTAATTGCTATTTTGATGTTATTAATCTCTACAATAAAAGGAGCAAACACTAACCTGGGGTAGCGGGCTCACACAAATCGTGCATGGTATGATAACGTTGTACATGGCAGATCCACTTTTAGCAGACTGTACTTGTAGCTCGTCCAGTCTGCAGACAACACTAGACAAGTGTGCTGTGTCCGAGGTCCAACAACTCTATCATGTTTGATTTGCTTGAAATTTGCTTAGAATTATTCGTTGTTCGTGAATGTTTTCTGTCAAGTACATGTAACATGAATCCCATTGAATGTCTGACAAGTTCATGTAATGAGCATCATTTACTGGAGGAATCCATTACTGGAAATGGTAACTAGTCACACATCTACTAGAAAAGTATTCATTGCCATGTGCACCGCGGTCAATAAATAAAGAAATCTTTTAAAAACGGTATTAATACGAATTCTCTGTATTCAGCGAATGATATTATGTCAACAAATAAGGGGGTGGGAGTGTACATGTACATGACACCTTGTTGACCCTGGGCTTGTTGACTGCCGTAAACGACAAACTGTGCTCTGGACTATCACACATGTCATTCTGCACTCACTCTCTACAATTTAATAAAGAAGCATATTAATTCTATAACAATTCCAGTGACGGTTATTTTGAAAGTGAAGTTGTCATTAATGTAACGGTTCATTTTTTGAAGATTGCTCTCACGGGTTGCACAGTCACAGTCAGCACTTCCAAATATGGTTGATCGACCAGACTGTTGATTAAATGCATTAGAAATACCATGACTTATCTTGAATTCTTTTGACTATACTTTAGAATCACACCTAGATCCCATCAAGTGACTATTGACACATCTCATAAATACTAAATATTTACAACATCTTAGTCTTAAAAAGAGAAAACGAAAGATCACTGACTGACTGACTGACTGGCTGGCTGGCTGGCTGGCTCGCTCGCTGACTGACTGACTGACTGACTGACTGACTGACTGACTGACTGACTGACTGACTCACTCACTCACTCACTCACTCACTAACTAACTCATCCAACCATCATAATTATTCTCACCATTATGATTTCTCGAAAAAGCTCGTCTTCGATGTTTGAACATCATAAACATACAACGTACACAGAAGTAGTATAAAAACAAAATATTATTAATTATATTTTCAAATGTTACATTCATAGTCATTTTTCGTTATATTTTATTGTTTATGTTTAGTATTATTATAATAATAGTTTTTTGTACATTTATGATCATGCGTGGTACAGCATCTATGATATGTCACATGTGAGGGCGTCAATACGCAGTTGTAAGGTAGAAATTTGACTGGAAACGGACCGGTGAAATACAATTCATTGTATATTCTTAAATTGAATTCTATTCCGGTTAGCGAATCACTCAAACTCAAAGTCAAGACCACTTCCTTCCATCCACTTTTTGTAATGCTGGTCAAAATGCTCATTCTGAGCCACTGTGAAATGATCTTTCCATCCCCCGACTTTTCCTGTTGAATAGAATTCAAAAGATTAGAATAGAATAGAATAGAACAGAATAGAATAGAATATTATAGAATAGAGTTGAACAGAACAGAATAGAATAGAATAGAATAGAATAGAATAGAATAGAATAGAATAGAATAGAATAGAATGGAATAGAGGACAGGACAGGACTGAATAGAACAGAACGCAACAGAATAGAATAGAATGCAATTGAATTGTGAAGAACAGAATAGATGAGCACACAAACATTTGATATATGATGTAATACTATAGAGTATAAAACAATACAATTATATAATTATTAAGTCATCCATTGTCGTATCACTAAATGATCTTACAAGAACAGCACTAGCATTTAAGACATTTTCGAATTTTCTTGCCACTCTGTTCATCAACCAATGCAAAAGTATGTTTACTTACCGCTTCTTAACAAAGCCGAACCTCCAGGTTCCACCTTAAGTTTGACAGCTTTAGCGAGAAACTCATGATCTGGCGGAGGATTCTGTTTCATTGTCTCAAACGTAGCGAGGTGAACTATCTTATCAATCAATTCAGGTGATGGACTTTTACCAATAAACTCAGCAATCTTCTGAACTGAAGTTCTCAAATCCTGGAATGATGATAATGATATATATATATATATATATATATATATATATATATATATATATATATATATATATATATATATATATATATATATATATATATATATATATATAAATATATATATATATATATATTTGTCAACTATTGTTTCATTCTAAGGCTTTGGTATGAGAAAAAAAGCTCAAATTATATAACGTTATATGCAAATTAGGTTAATTAACACAATTTCTTGGAGATTTCTCACCTAACATGTTGTTGTATTAAGAAAAGTAAGATTTATGACGACATTAAGAATTCCAATCTTGATTTTGGGAATGGTTCCACTAGTTCAAATATATATCTTTCATGCTTTGTATCAATCAGAAAAAAACATATTTTTTTTATATTTATGATTTATGAATTCAAGAATTTGATATCCCTGCGTTACATGATGTATACACTATCCCTTCCATGGATTCTTATTTCACTTTCTTGTTACAGTATAATATTATGATTCAATACCCGCTTCATGTCTTCATATTTCAAGAAGAGAACCCTATCCCCTTCTCTTCTCTTCCACCATGAAAGTACATGTTCATGCCATAGTCCTAGGCCCACTTCGGAACAGAAAAAAAAATACAGTAAAACCTAATTGAATATGCGCCATACTATATCAACGTCACCACATATTATGTTCAGGCTTTTAACAAGTGTACACTATACATGCGATGTCTGCCTCCCCCATCTCTCAAACACACGCCTGCCCCTGTCTGCTACTGCCTGTCTACATGATCACATTATTTGTACATACTATGCTAAACAGTTTCGACAATATTCATTCTCTTTGATTTTAGCTGGTATTCTAGTTTAAATACCGTACACTACGAGACCAAATACGCATGTCTTGCCATCTCTTGCGTTATGAAGAGAAGATTGCTTTCCTTTCAAACT
The DNA here is from genome assembly GCF_964340395.1 of Glandiceps talaboti. NCBI lineage: Eukaryota > Metazoa > Hemichordata > Enteropneusta > Spengelidae > Glandiceps > Glandiceps talaboti. The sequence continues at coordinate 17,539,100 of NC_135562.1, read as the reverse complement.
CAAATTCACAGAATGTTAGTAGTTGCACACTTTACATTTGTGTACACGCATGATGGTGCCTTATGGCATCAAACATAAAACATATCAGTTACTAAAGTACAGATGTCAACATACTT
>NC_135562.1:17303984-17531484 GCF_964340395.1 Glandiceps talaboti | reverse complement strand
TGAAAGTTGGAAGCAGAAACTTATTGAATTTGGAGCAGATGGTTCGTCTGTCAATCTCGTTCGAAACAGGAATGTATACACTGTTACCAAGGGATGAAGTAGGTCAATAAAGCCATATCACTTCACTGAATATTAAAGTTGTTAAACTGTTACGATGCTCACCATATGCATAATTTTCTGATGCGTAATAGTTATGTTATGAGGGTTAGAATTTCGTTTACTATTTGCCATGGAAACGGGTGTACATATCCCGGGTATGTAGGGAATCACGAAAGCCGAGTGAAGTCGAGGGTAGCAAGCTTTCCTGTACTGAGAATAGGGAGCGGACATTTTGAACAACATTTTTGACAACTAACTTTCTTTAGGACTTAAAAAATCACAGATATAGAGCTAAATATCTTGCATAACATGATATTGCAAGGCTACCCTTACGAAAGGCATTCAGTTTAAATCTGGTATACTTTTGTCAAAACATGTTAATATGTTGATATCGAATCCCCACTCCTGATTTGTTTACTAAATACAACTACCTTGTGTGTAGGTTGGGTGACTTATTAGTGAATGCATGATACACTGTAACTTACCAAGTTTATAATGTTACGTAGACTACACTTTCCATACAACTCTGACCTTGGTTGTAGATCGTTACAGTTCGAAGTGTGATTAAAAGGTGACCTAAGGTAGATAAGAATTTATTCAATGCTTATTCATTCAAACACAAAATAACGGTTTTGCATATAACCTGTCTACTTGACATGGCTTCTATTATCTTGTTCAAGTAATTAGGCCAATTCCTTACGATAATGTCAAATTTAAACCTTAGGATTTCGTACTCAATTCATATGCATAATGTTGTCCAAATGTGTAGAATTTGAATGCATTCTATGACCTAGTTTAGTTTCCCGTGGCGTTACACGGTTGTATAGAATTTTTAATATAATCTGTCCATCGAAATTCATACAATATACCTACATGTATGTATCTGTGCTTAAAGATCTGGACAAAATAATGTCATATCTCTACCATGGTCAATTGCCATTGTGATATTTAAGTTTACACTTACCTGATACGTGTAATAGTATACCTCTTCTGCATGATCAGAAGGTGACCTTTCGTCCTTCACCCTTCTGACGTCATTTGTTTATTAACAATGAGTCGACATGTTATTAGCCCCAGATAGTTAATTATATACCAACATTAAGTGGGTCGGTATACAGTGAGTTGTTGTTTATTATGATGTCTATTTTGATTTTGATGCACATGATTAGATAGATCACATGTGTTTCGCATATGACCTGTGTAGCAACTTAGTAGGAGGAAATAATTTCGAACAATCAAGCAAATCTCACTCTGTCAACACGATGCTGAAGTTATCTGCGAAAACGAACTGAAAAACGTATTGAAAAACGAAAACGTATTGGGTTTGGATAACTGACCGCAACTGGTCTTTTTTCAGTTCAAATTTCGAAAACAACCTGTAAATTGTAAATGTTAATTAAAAAAAAACTTTGTACTTTTATCGTAATGACTATTACGGAAGCGTATTAGTGCCAAGTTGTAAGGAAAAAAATAAAATTTAAAATCTCGTAATTACGAGATTTCAATTCTCGTAATTACGACTTTTTTCTCGTAATTACGACTTTTTTCTCGTAATTACGAGTTTTCAATTCTCATAATTACGACTTTTCGATTCTCGTAATTACGACTTTTTTCTCGTAATTACGACTTTTCAATTCTCGTAATTACGACTTTTCGATTCTCGTAATTACGACTTTTTGAATCTCGTAATTACGAGAATCGTAAAGACATTTCTATTCTCGTAATTACGTCACAAGTTGATATCTAACTGGAAAAATCACACTGCCATTTTAAGTTCATGTTATAAGCAACAGCTGAGTTCTCAACAACACCCGATCATCGGGTAGTAAGTACATTTATGGTGAACTGAACACTCTAATTAAGTCCAGCAGTGAAATTACATAACACCTATAGGTTAAAAAAAGAAATGGCAATGAAATAACGTGTTCACATATGTACACACATATACTGGATGCAACAAGAAGTTAGTAGGTTCACTGCAATGTTTAAACAGGCAATCTGTCAATGAACTTAGCCAAATAATAAACACAAAACAAGGATTCCAGAACAACAAGAATTCTTCATCATAAGCAAAGAATTTGTTCAAATAATGGAGTCCAATATTAAACATATAGATATTCTTCTGAAATTCGGACACAACTCCAACTTATATCCAATGATGAAGATGTAGGGAAACTGTCCAATACAAGACAGGATTACGACTGATGAAGGACCTAACGGCCGGTCCGAAACGTCTTAAAAGAAGGATCAATAAAGTTTCTATCTGGGGACGTCTCGCCAATGCCTTCCTACTAACACCCTGATATACCAGGGTCAATAACCTCGACAAACCGGTCACTTGGCTAACTGACCCTCAAACCAATATTATTATACCATACCAAATACATATATTCAAGTATTTATCAACCGTGGAAAAGGTCTCCACACATTTTCAAACTTGATCGAACGACCTACGGTGCCACGTTATTGAATTTTAAATTTCAAAACCGTATAAATCTGATTTACCTTAATGAAGAAAATTCTAAACTAAAGTTGTGAATTTTACCAAATATCAGATGGTAAATACTATTTTCTTCAATTTCAAATCCATTATTGATTCATTTTGCCGACATGTAATGAAAGAATATTCTTCGCTGTTTTAATGCACTCGAGTTTTTTTTAAAGAAACGAAAAACGCAATCAAATCATACAAACCGGTTACCGTGTCAAACACTCTATAGTACATCTGCTTAGTACATCAAAATCATAAGATTCGTGTCTGAACAATTCAAAAATTGAAAAATAACAAATAATAAAAAAATCATAATTTCATAATTACGACAATCAAAAAGTCGTAATTACGAGAATCGTAAAGTCGTAAATACGAGAATGGAAAAGTCGTAATTACGAGAATCAAAAAGTCGTAATTACGAGAATCGAAAAGTCGTAAATACGAGAATAGAAAAGTCGTAATTACGAGAATCAAAAAGTCGTAATTACGAGAATCGAAAAGTCGTAATTACGAGAATCGAAAAGTCGTAATTACGAGAATCAAAAAGTCGTAATTACGAGAATCGAAAAGTCGTAATTACGAGAATCGAAAAGTCGTAATTACGAGAATCGAAAAGTCGTAATTACGAGAATCGAAAAGTCGTAATTACGAGAATCAAAAAGTCGTAATTACGAGAATCAAAAAGTCGTAATTACGAGAATCTTTTAGAACGATTTAAATTAAACCTGTGATTATTATGAAAATCTAAAACATGTATATATTAGTAAAGTTCATGTTCGTATAAAACATGTGGCGTCTTACGATGTTTTTATCACCATGCATGGCAGCATGTGACCTATTTTTGATCAGCAAGGCGCAAGCTCCAAATACATGTTATGCACTTCGTTGAAAGCGCTTAGAATGTAGTACTATTTAAGGGTAAAGTTACTTGATGGAGGGGGCGAAGAAAATGGCATAAAAACAAGGTACTTTCCGAATTTTAAGGCTGTGACTATTTTGATGTGATTGCTTATATTTTCCATGTTACCTCTAACTCCATTTCTCCGCAGCAAACCAAAAACAAAACAATACTACATATTTGATAATGAGAGGGTGATGTGCCCCTTTCTAAATATGGACCTTGGGAATCCCAAAAGTCAAATGGTTCACTCCTAAATCCCGCGCTCAGAGTGATAACTGACTTGCTACTAACTGCTGTTGGCTTACCACATGTATCATACCAGTGATCAGTCATGGCAGAAGAAGTTGACGAAGATTTCTTTATTTTCCTTCAAAAATCTCGTTGTAACTTAGTCCGAGATGAAAGTAAAATGAAATAAGTTCAGTTCGATTCACCATTATCGCAGATCTAGCAGGCAGGCTACACGTGCACGTGAAACAGGAAGTGTATTTCTCAAGAAACAAACATAATAAAACTCGTAATTACGAGAAAAAAGTCGTAATTACGAGAAAAAAGTCGTAATTACGAGAATCGAAAAGTCGTAATTACGAGAATTGAAAACTCGTAATTACGAGAAAAAACTCGTAATTACGAGAAAAAAGTCGTAATTACGAGAATCGAAAAGTTGTAATTACGAGAATTGAAAACTCGTAATTACGAGAAAAAAGTCGTAATTACGAGAAAAAAGTCGTAATTACGAGAATTGAAATCTCGTAATTACGAGATTTTAAATTTTATTTTTTTCCTTACAACTTGGCACTAATACGCTTCCGTAGACTATGACTTATTATGAAAGCGAGTTATTTTTTTTATTGGTTGGAGGAAAGATCATAAACACACAAACATTTGTCCTGTCGACATTCGTCGTGTGTTGAATTCGTTTACATGATGGAAACCTTGTTCAAAAAGGTAGTAGTCACGAAAGAAGTTTACTGACCCGTCCAAGTTGGAAGGTGAGGAAACGTATATGTACGTAGGCCGTGAGTTAGTACAATTTTAGCTCTGGAATATGCTATCAGTGCTCCGACACGTATTCGTCAATGGACTGACAGCTTATGCGTCTGAGATCTGAAGTAGCGAAGTCTTCGTACCTCAGTAGTATACTAAGAATTTTACGTATTCTTTTGTAACATCTCTGACAACTTCTTCCAACAAGTAATATTTTTGTCGTAATTAAATATGAAGCATACACAAGGAAAAGATGGCAATGTCAAATGGATGGATGTATGTAGATATCAAACCATGCGAGCCAGGTTGGAAAGTCTCTGGAAGTAGTAATTTTGCATGGAAGCCACACAAGCAATACTTAAAATAAAATCAAGAAAGTGGTTGTTTGAGAGGATGTGGGGTGGAAATCTATATAACTATTGTAACTTTATAAATGACATCGATTATAATACAGCTATTTCTGATTGTGTGAGTTGAGTAATACAAGAATTGAGTTATCATTTACAATTCATATGGTACTCTCAATATTCCTAACCTTCCATGATTTAGTCATAGTCATTACGATAAAAGTACAATGTTTTTAATAACATTTACGATTTAAAAGTTGGTTTCACGAAAGACGTTTACCGACCCGTCCAATTTGGAAGGTTAGGAATATTGAGAGTAGCATATGAATAATTGAAAATGTTAACTCAATTCTTGAAAATGTTAACTCAAAAACAAATTACATACCCTAAGTCAGGTAACAAACACATTTGTCTGTCTCACTGTCTGTCTGTCAGTCTGTCCACCTGTCTGCCCAATTGTTTGTCTGTCTGTTGTATATCTATCTATATATCTATATATCTAGCTAGCAATCTATATATCTGTCTGTCTGTCTGTCTGTCTGTCTGTCTGTCTGTCTGTCTGTCTGTCTGACTCTGTCTGTCTATCTGTCTGTCTGAATATTTGTCTGTCTCTATCTATCTATCTATCTATCTATCTATCTATATCTATCTATCTATCTATCTATCTATCTATCTGTCTGTCTATCTATCTATCTATCTATCTATCTATCTATCTATCTATCTATCTATCTATCTATCTATCTATCTATCTATCTATCTATCTATCTATCTATCTACTGTATGTCTGTCTGAGTGTCAGTCTGTCTGACTGTCTTTCTGTCTGTATGTGTGTCTGTATATATGTATGTATGTATGTATGTATGTATGTATGTATGTATGTATGTATGTATGTATGTATGTGTGTATGTATGTATGTATGTATGTATGTATGTATGTATGGCTTTTTGTCTGTCTGTCTGTCTGTCTGTCTGTCTGTCTGTCTGTCTGTCTGTCTGTATCCACCCATCTGCCTGTATGTCTGTCCTCTATTGTCTTGCCATGCGTGTATTTGATACAGTATGACACAGTCAGAGTATCATTAGATTTTAATTTTTTGTTAAATATGATGACATCTATGCTTATTATTCAATTGTGTATGTAAACTGTAGATACCACAATTGTGATAATGCGTATATAACTTATAATCTATGTGTAATATGAAGCTTTTTTTCTTACAATATTACCTACTGACCAAACTGTACCGTATTATTACAATATTATTTATGTAAAAGACTACTGATACAACCTATTCACGCACTGTCATTACCTATATTTCACAATTTTATTGCAATTAATGCTTTAGTAGGTAGGTAGCCTGGCAGCCAGAGAAGTAGGTAGGCAGATGGCTATATAGGGGGATGGAAGGACAGACAGATTGGCAGGAAGACTATTAAACAGTCAAACATAAAGACCTCTTCTGGTGAGGGTAATGTGAAGAAATACTTCACTCACTGACATGCTAAGGGGTCGCCCATGATTAAATCTTAAATTTCTTTCCTTCTGTCTTTCTTTAAGATTTGGTAAACGAGGAACTGTATTGAAAGTAACTCGATGGTGTTTGTTACCATACACTTGCAGTATAATCAAACGAATTCAATATAAGTAATGGAATATGTATTGAATATAGAAGTATTATTTTTTCAGGATTAGCATCAATTATCCAATTATCATTCTATGATTGGTACCATATATCAAATTATCATTTCACGATTAGCAATTATTTTCAAATTATAATTTCAGGATTAGCATCATTTATCAAATTGTCATTCCGATTATCAAAGTATCATTCATTCATATAGGAACACATTGGATTAAGCATATTATGAAACTGCTACTGAATAACGGAAATGTAGGCGATTCCATACCCGAGGAAACACGAGGCGGTCATTTGGAGGTGATAGTTACTGACGAAGATGACCATCCAAGTGTTTCAAGATTTAAAGAAGTGGGTCATCCTGACATGTGCGTTAATTTGGAGACAATGGCATCACCTCGATTCCTCATGACGCATATTCTACTTGATTGGTTACCTAGTCTTTCCAGTGCAAAGGTAAATCCTATAATTTCACCAGGCATGGATTGATTTGTTAAACCTGTACAGATGCAACTGGGAAATTTGTTTTCATCAAATAAGCTAAGATAAATTCACTAAAATTTGCTGTTTAACCATGGAATGTAAACTTAATTAATGTGTTCTGCACATACACATACATACACGCACACACACACACACACACACACACACACACACACACACACACACACACACACACACACACACACACACATACGTACCGGGTACATGCATGCATGCATACATACATACATACATACATACATACATACATACATACATACATACATACATACATACATACACACACACATACATACATACACACATACGTACATACAGTACAGCACAGAGCTATCCAAACAAGTTTGGAATTTGAAGGAAAGGAACCAACCATATAATATGAAGTGGGATATCATCACCCAAGCGGCTGCTTATACAAGTGGGATGAAACGTTGTAACCTCTGTTTAATTGAGAAACTTTTTTATAATCAATGCTGAAAAGAGTATTTTACTGACCATAAAATCCGAACTGGTCTAGAAATGTCGCCATGAAGGTAAATACTCGCTCACCAACTACTGAAGTAAATCGCCGCAAGGAATAGTTTAGTCGGACCATCTTGTTATTATGCAATATATACATACAAAAATTAAGTGTATGTACCGATTTTGACAATCCCAATTTAGTTGTCTGATGATCGCTAGAAGGGTGAAACCCTGAGTAACGACTTATTAGATTCTTATTCTTTTGAAGTGTCTATAATGCTCTGCTACTAATATTTGCATCACGCACCGTTCTTTCCAGCAAGACGCTTATATCCATATATATATATATATATATATATATATATATATATATATATATATATATATATATATATATATTTATATATATATAACTCGGTGTGAGTATCAATCTGCTAAGACAGTGCTCTATACCGCAGTGGCAGAGCGTAATATATACATGTATATATATACTGGAAGAATTAAATGACGTCCTCCTGTTGGTCACCAATTGGAAAGTAAGCAATTATCCCCATAAACTCATTGAAACCATTTGGTCATCTGTGTGTCATTTTACCGTCTGTCTAGACAATACTAGTTCTCTAGCAATATATATGTAAACATTTTTGTTCTTTATTTTGTCAAATCAGCTTTTTCAAAATAATTTTTAAAAATGCACATACAAATGAAATGCATGAAGTATTTCGTTGTGTAAAATACTATGTTTGTATATGTGCATGTGTTATGTGATTCAAGTAATTAATGAAGTTTGAGTTGGCAGATAGACAGAGGGTAAAATGACACAAACATGACCACACATGGTCTCAATGAGTTTATGAGGTTAATTGCTTACCTTCCAACTGATAACCAACAGGATTACTTGTCTGCTACATCAATTCGTCCAGTATATATACGATGTGAATGTCGTGATACAAGGCATTTCTAGACACTATGGCAATTCAATTCAATTTCCTGTACACTTATATTGATGAATACTCTTCAAATATCTTACGACTATTTTTCGTCTTTTCTTTACTAGGTTATATACCTTGCACGGAACCCAAAGGACGTACTTGTATCTTGGTATGCCATGGGTCTACTTTTGGACCCGGGGCGATCACCTGAGAAAAACCGTGAACTATTTGATCAAACAGTCGAGGGTTTTATTACTGGAACATTACCAAGTATGTTGACATCTGTACTTTAGTAACCAATATGTTTTATGTTTGATGTCATAAGGCACCATCATGCGTGTACACATATGTAGCATGTGCAACTACTAACATTCTGTGAATTTGAGTTTGAAAGGAATGCAATCTTTTCTTCATAACGCAAGAGACGGCAAGACATGCGTATTTGATTTCGTAGAGTACGATATTTAAACTAGAATACCAGCTAAAATAAAAGAGAATGAATACTGTCGAAACTGTTTAGCATATGTACAAATGATGTGTTCTGGACATGCTTACATGCAGGCATGTAGTCAGACAATAGCAGGCAGTACTAGTGGCAGGCGTGTGTTTGAGAGATGCGGGAGGCAGACATCGCATATATAGTGTTTACGTATTGGTAAAAGCCTGAACATATTATGTGATGATGTTGATATAGTAGGGCACATATTCAATTATTTTTTTTGTGTGTGTTTTGTTTTTCTGTTCAATAGTGGGTCTAGGGCTATGGCATGAACATGTACTTTCATGGTGGAAGAGAAGAGATGAGGACAGGATTCTCTTCTTGAAATATGAAGACATGAAGCGGGTATTGAATCATAATATCATATTGTAACAAGAAAGTGAAATATGAATCCATGGAGTGAATATTGTCCATAACGCAGGGATATCAAATTCTTGAATTCACATTGCCAAAAATATACAAATATTCTTTTTTCTGATTGATACAAAGTATGAAAGATACATGTTTGAACTAGTGGAATCATTCTTAAAATCAAGACGTGAATTCCTAATTATGTTATAAATCGTACTTTTCTTAATATAACAACATGGTAGGTAAAACTGTCCAATATTTAAAGAAATTGTTTTTGCGAATATTGATTAACCTAATTTGCATATAACGTTATAGCTCGCGCAGCGGCTCGATGACTAGTACGCTTGCGCGTCGTATATACTATGCGTAAAAAATTGGTGGTTATCCGGGGATGCATTGCGGGGCGCAGTGACTACGCATGCGCCTTCATATACTACGTGCATTCTCCACGCGCAACCGTATCATCGGCGACATACATGTAACATCACCATGCATTGCAATATTGTAACAGTAGGCCTGTTGGCACGATTATCGTAACGTTGAAACGAGTATCGAGGCATTACTGTACCTCAAGGAGAAATTGTTACACTATTTTGAAGTTTGATGCATGGCGGTACACGATATGGACCACTGATGACATAGCGCAGTTTAATTTCTGGGTTGTGCAAGTGTGGTTGTGACATTTATATTGTCGATAATTGATTTTTTTTACATGTTCTAAAAAGAATAACTACTTTCCTGTGTTTGTTGGTACAGTAACATTCCTAAATCATCGAGTTGAATTGAGAAATCGTGATGTTCGGCAACATGTCAACAAAACATTTGTCCAAAGACCAACGTATGTTGGTGGAGGGTCTATGATAAGTTGGCTGATTGAAAATGAACAATATTAATCTAATGGCTATGATGGTTTTTGAAACCAACAACTGCATAGAGTGTTGACATCTACCCTGCGCGAGCTTATGGGCTTTGCCTAGTTATGATATTATAATTTCAATTTTTTCTCATACCAAAGCCTTAGAATGAAACAATAGTTGACAAAGGTTGGTTTCAACCGGCTCCCTGTACCATGGCTGTTAGAGCTCGGGAGTTTATAACAGTTTGGAGGTCATGGGTTTGAACCCCTATTGAGAAATTGGGGTGCTCGTGTGACCTACCGAATTTTCTAAATATCATTATTTGAAACATCACTACATAATTATTTAGAGTAATTATTTTTTCCGATTTCAGGGTTTTTAATAATTCTTATATATATATATATATATATATATATATATATATATATATATATATATATATATATATATATATATATATATATCATCATCACCATTCCAGGATTTAAGAACTTCAGTTCAGAAGATTGCTGAGTTTATTGGGAAAAGTCCGTCAACTGAATTGATTGATAAGATAGTTCACCTAGCTACGTTTGAGACGATGAAACAGAATCCTCCGCCAGATCATGAGTTTGTCGCTAAAGGTGGCAAACTTAAGGTGAAACCTGGAGGTTCGGCTTTGTTAAGAAGCGGTAAGTAAACGTACTTTTGCATTGGTTGATGAACAGAGTGACAAGAAAATTCGTAAATTTCTTAAATACTAGCGCTGTGCTTGTAAGATCATTTAGTGATACGACAATGTATGACTTGATAATTATATAATTGTATTATTTTATACTATAAAGTATTACATCATATATCAAATGACCATGTGCTCATCTGTTCTCATGGTTCTGTTCTTCACAATTCAGTTGTGTTATACTCTATTCTGTTGCGTTCTGTTCTATCCAGTCGTGTCGTGTCCTGTCCTGTCCTCTATTCTATTCTATTCTATTCTATTCTATTCTATTCTATTCTATTCTATTCTATTCTATTCTATTCTATTCCATTTTGTTCTGTTCTGTTCTGTTCTATTATATTATATTCTATTCTATTCTTTCATATGCTATTCTATTCTAATCTTTTGAATTCTATTCAACAGGAAAAGTCGGGGAATGGAAAGATCATTTCACAGTGGCTCAAAATGAGTATTTTGACCAGCATTACAAAAAGTGGATGGAAGGAAGTGGTCTTGACTTTGAGTTTGAGTGATTCGCTAACTAGTTCGTTTCCAGTCACATTTGTACCTTAATTACTGACGCCCTCACAGGTGACATGTCATAGCTACATGTACTACTCATGATCATAAATTTACTAAAAACAATAATTAAAATACTAAACATAAACAATAAAATATAACGGAAAATGACTAACCATTAATGTAACGACATTTGAAAATAAAATTGATAAAATTGATCCGAAATATTATTATGAAATTATAATATTCACTTTCAGGTCATTAAACTTGTTCCAATACCAATTCTGTGTACGATGTATGTTTATGATGTTCCAACATCGAAGACGAGCTTTTTCATGAAATCATAAAGGTGAGAATAATGATGGTTGGATGGGTTAGTGAGTGAGTGAGTCAGTAAGTCAGTCAGTCAGTCAGTCAGTGATCTTTCTTTCTCTTTTTGAGACTAAGATGTTGTAAATATTTAGTATTTATGAGATGTGTCAATGGTTAATCGATGGGAGTTAGGAGGACAACTTTCTTGGTGTGATTCTAAAGTTTAGTCAAAAGAATTCAAGATAAGTCATGGTATTTCCATTACATTTAATGAACTCTCTGATTGACAATGGCAAGAAAGAAGACGTTAAATTATAATGTGGAGGCAGTCGCGTCGCGTGGTCCGGTGACAAACTGACAAAGGGTGTTTTATCCATGTTTTCTCTGATGACATGCTCACTGCCAAGGACGATGTATATAACAGTCTGGTCGATCAACCATGTTTGGAAGTGCTGACTGTGACTGTGCAACCCGTGAGAACAATCGTTAAAAAATGAACCGTTACATTAATGACAACTTCACTTTCAAAATAACCGTCACTGGAATTGTGCTTCTTTATTATTGTAGAGAGTGAGTATAGAATTACATGCGCAAATGAGCACTTCCAAATATGGTTGATCGACGAGACTGTATAAATGGATATTGCACTTTCTCAATCTTTCTTCCGACCATTGACTTTTGGACTCTAAATTCATTATTGGAAGTTGATCAGTGATCATCTGTTTTCGCTAGGTAATATGTACCTCCCTCTCCAATGTCAATTTACCGTAGAAATGTAGTAGACATTTCTTTGAAAATCAAATAGCCTAGATATTTGAAATTTAGTACGTCTGGTGTATGCAGAGTTGGTTTGTTTTGTTTCATATCTAGACAAGATCAAATGTCATCCATTGGTTGGTTTCGTTATTTGAAGCTTTCAAATATATTTAGTCTCGTGCAGGAGATTAATTTAATTTCAGTAAAAGTGGAGAAGATATTGAGAGAGCTAATGCTACAAATAACTATCTGTCCGTCAGTAAGAAAGAGAGATGTTTGGCAAGATAGTATCCTTTGGTTCGTATCATTAATGTGGGTGGGCTTATTTTCCACAAAGGGTCTTGAAAGGGCATCCAAATAACGCACGATGTCCCCCGTAGGGCAGTTACAAGCTGACGATGGGCATACCAGGAATATTAACCTTATATTGGCTAATAAATGAATACGGCTGTCCTAGGTCGACGGACTATAGGGTTACGTGCTTATGTTGGTAATTCGCCAGCGGATATAAAAGCGTTAACAATATCCATAATCTCGTAATCTTACCATCGGAAAACACATTGATCACCCCCCCCCCTTCAAAAGGTCTCGGAACAGGATGATTCCTCCTCCCCACAAAGAGAGACACTTGGAATTATTATACAATATGACGCTGTCTATAGGTTTGCCATTTAACTTGTTCCAAGGTCGAAAACAATCCACAAAGTATACAATTCACACAATCATCCAATAATTTGCAAAATGTGGTGGATGACAATCTCTACTTTAAGCAATTCTGAAATGATTTTTCCTGATCTGATCATTCAAGTCCAGTGTCAAAAATCATGGGTATAATAAGGGCATTGTGGGTTTCAAATGTGGGGAATTCACATCATTGTCACGGTGGTCATCTTCTCATTCTATTTTTAATTCCACACTCAATGTATAACATATTGTTTTTGTACAACGAATTTTAAGTTTTTGGATGTCTAAAGATTGTAAAATTTGCAATGAAAAGTATACACACAATTAAAATAAAACACATTTTTGGTGTTCGAGACAGAAAACAAATCTAAATTTGTTTCAACATATTTTATAATAAAAAGAAAGAAAATGGTTTACACGATAGTGAAAACGAATAATAAATAGTGTAAATTTCACAACGATTTGAATTTCAAGAAATCCATGTGATGCACAAGATATACATAGTTGGGATATGTACAGACAATGAAAAACGTAACTCAAAGTAAATAGTGTATTCTCAGCTGTACCTATATATAAACGTCATCATTACCGCCAAAAATTAAAAAGCTATGGTGTTGTGCGATCTGATAGCACAGTTTTGGAGACATCGGGAAAGATTAACATGTGCTCAGCGTATTTGTGACATTATTAATCCATAAGCAGGTGTCTGAACATTAAAGTATTGAGTAAACATTGTAAATATAAAGTCTCTAAAAATTAGTAAAATCATCTTCGTTTCGAATAAGAGTTCATTAACACAGTGGAGGTAAGAAACTCGCAAACAACGGCCTTTATATGGAGAAAGAGAACATTATACCGTGAAATGTATAACGAATACATGCATGCTACTAGGACTGCAATAAAGAGATGGAAAATAAAGGTAAAACAATCCTCTGAGATATAAGCGGATTTTACATCTTGGAGGACTGTTTTACCTACACCATTACCTCCAGACTAATACTCCGTAAAAAGTTCGACTATACTATATCGTACGAGCCGATTTATTTAATCATGCGCTTCAAAATGACACCAAACCAAATCAACTCACTGTATATCACCCCCATTTACCTTTGGTAAATGTTTAACCATGCATGTATCAGGAGTGTACCTCATAGTTACATACATGGTTCAACTGTCTGGGTCTCAAGTGTCGTCTCATTCTTAATATACAAATGACGTCAGAAAGGTGGAGGACGAAAGGTCACCTTCTGATCGGGCAGGAGAAGAGGCATACTATTACACGTATCAGGTGAGTGTAAACCTAAATATCACCAATAGCAATTGACCATGGTAGAGATATGACATTATTTTGTTCATATCTGTAAGCACATATACAAACTAGGTATATTGTATTGAGATGGACAAAGTCTTTAACAAAAAGTCTATACAAACAGTGTAACGCCTGGAGAAACTAAACTTGGTCATAGAATGCTTTCAAAGTCTAAACAGTTGGACAAAATTATGTATTCCGTTCGAAATAAGGCTAAGAGTACACGAAATCCTACAGTTAAATTTGACATCGTAAGCTCTTGACCTAACTCTTGAACAAAATTTACAGAAGCCATGCCAAGTAGACAGGTTATATGTAAGGCCATTATGTTGTGTTTGAATGAATACGCATTGAATGGCCTGCCATCTACCTTTAGGCCACCTTTCAACAGTGATATGAATTCTAACGATCTACAATCAAGATCGGAGTTGTATGGAAAGTGTAGTCTACACTACACCATTATGAATCAAACAACCTTTAGTTGTATTCTTTCAAAACGCGGCTCAGTGCAAAGAACATCGACTTATTGAGTCTAGTATTTGTTTGAGACTGCAACTTTAGTCAAAACAAAGATTGATATCAAATATCCAATCATGATCTGTTTACCAAACATAACAACCATGTCGAGGTTGGGTGACTTATTAGTGACCAGATAGGAGTGGTAAAGTGTAACTTACTTGTCTCACAGTTATAGATACATATAATTTAAAACCTACTGAGCAGATTCGGCTGAAATTAGGGAATATTTAGGGGTATATAGATCTATAACTATTAAGCAGATAATGATATCATCAGCGATATGCAAATTAAGTGTAAAAACGTGAACTTTGGTCAAAAACATATCTCAAAAAATACATGGTCAATGAGACTGGCATTTGATGAGATGTTTCTAGAAATATTATGCTGCAGAATTTGTTCGAAACATTTTGACACAATTGGCCCTAGCAACCATGACCACGCACTTAGCAACAACCAAATGCCATTGTATTTTGCTAAAATAACATCATCTGATTCACAAATTTAAGAAGATATCCCTAGCAACCATGACCACGCCCACTATAACAGTCAAACAATGGCGTATTTCACAAAGATAACAAGGGAGATTAATGGACAATTAAGTGTATACACATTCATAAAATGCATGTAAATGTGCCTAGCAACAAGACCACGCCTATAACAACATTCAAATGACCACGTGTATTGCAAAGATAACAGCAGGGATTAATATACAATGTGAATCAATACACATTCAAAGATGTATGCAAATATACCTAGCTACAAGACCATATCCATAGCAACAGCCATAGAAGATGGTATATCGCAAAAAGAACATTAGGTATTCATAGACAAGCGAGCGAACATTCAAAAAATGTATATGCAAATATTTCTAGCGTCATGACCACGCCCATAGCAAAGCCAAATGGTATTTTGCAAAGATAACTACAGGGATAGATAGGCAACTGGATAATCATTCAGCAAATGAACACCTGTGCCTAGCATGGATCAGCATGTGCAATAAAACATTTTTAAAATCTTTACAGTTGTGCTACACGTCATTGACATTGACGCTATTTTTTCATATTCCCTCTAATTATTTGCTTCACTAATTCTAGACTTGATTGACCTCTGACTGTTTCCGACGGGTATTAATGGCGTCAACTGATTATTGAACAATGCTTCGGGATTGAAGTCCTGACCTTATGTGTGTGATAACTGCACCCCCCCCCCCCCACACACACACAAGTCTGTTTTCATTGTAGACTACTCCTTTCAGGTATAGTTTGCCTCCCGTCACTTTCTGTGTACATCCCGAGGCTCTGTTAGTTAGAACCCATCAATATCTACTTGGTGTTCACTGCTGTTCGAAGGGGTCTTGTGCTTTGGAGCTACTACCAAGTTCCTGATTGTGCAGCGAGGCTTTGACAGTAACTGACTGTTATATATCTCATGGCTAAGACTGAGCATAGGGGAGCACAACCGTGTCAGAAGATTTAACTCAGTCCCTATCATCTAATTTAGTTATGCAAAAATACAAACGACTACAGCTATTGTATTTAAATGAACTGTTCATCTAATAAACTGTTAGTTCATCAGAATACCTGAGATTTTACATCCAGGTTGATATCATAAGTATTTCTGTCCTGGCCGACAACTTTCTTTCCATTTCTGCCATATCTCGTCAAATATAAAATCAATATAATTATTCCGAATTACATCGTGATACTCGGCTTCAATCTCCTTTCTGTAGTTTAACTACATGTCATTAAATTAACTCTTTTTTCTTGCCAATTTCAGAACAACTTTGGTAGGACACATTTGACGCGACTAAATGAAATGGACGACAAGGATTTCATTGTACAGTATCACCCAAGAGAAAAAGTAAAGAAGCTGAAAATACGCCCCGATGATCTGATCTCAATTACTTATCCTAAATCTGGTAAGAATTAAATATTATAATCTAATTCACTTGTCATCTTTTACTGATATTTCTTTGTTTTGAGATTATATCTTTCATTTCTATTTATCAGCTCCCAAACATAACAACCGTACCCATATGGCACAACAGTAATAATCAATGACCTTCATAAGTGTTTCTATACCGCCATGTGTCTGTCGTCGGACAGCTTT
Source organism: Glandiceps talaboti (assembly GCF_964340395.1). Lineage (NCBI taxonomy): Eukaryota > Metazoa > Hemichordata > Enteropneusta > Spengelidae > Glandiceps > Glandiceps talaboti. The sequence continues at coordinate 17,514,516 of NC_135562.1, read as the reverse complement.
TTTTTCGACTTTCACTGATTGGTTATGTATGACCTTTACGCATCGTTTGATCAATTTTGCGTGAACGTAATTTTCAACCCGTACAGTACGCAGCATTTTGCGTTACCGCGCGAAAACTCTGACTATATTTTGCATGACTTCATCTAATGTTAATATTCTTTGCAATCAAGGCTTTACCACGCATGTATTTGCCATTACTTCCTAAAAACAATTGAATAATGATTTCTAGCTCAGGTTGCCAGGCCATCCACTTTTGTTAGTGCCATTGCATTGTATACTTTCAGGAACTTAGTGATAGCTGTAAATATAAATATAGATAGATGTTTACACTGAGGGGAATAAACACAGAAATCATGCATATTCATTATGCAACCATGGATATATTTTCAACCGACTGCCAGTACAGAGTACCCCACAGTAAAGATACCTTATAATCTCACGAAATCAACTTGATCTTACTTTGAAATCGCAAGAAATTGTAGGTGATATAAGATGACGAAATGACTCCCCAGATATAATATGTTCATAAACATTTTTTTTATTGTGTTGGGTTTATAAAGTGTGACTTGAAATGATATGTGACTTAACGTTCTCGGTTAAATGAAAATAAATGGTATAGATAAAAGTTATGCTGAGGGATTTCAACTCGTAGTAAGTGCTACATGTATTTTAATACTCGTGTAGACTTTAATTAACTGATTGTTGACTATTACACGATTGTCTATTTCCATATGGCATGCACGGTCAGTTATTGTATTTTGCAATTGTAAGTGGGATATTTGCAATATCTGCCAGTGAAGTATTTACTCTGAATACTGTGCGTGTTAACTTTGTTGTCGTATATTAAAATCAGTATTATTATGAAAGTATTATTTGGTGCAGGGACAAATTGGATCAAACACATTATAAGATTACTACTAAATAATGGGACTGTAGAAGACTCCGAATCGATACCTGAAGAAACAAGAGGAGGTAATTTGGAGCTTTTAGCCGCTGACGAAGATGATCATCCATCCGCCTATGCGTTTAAAAAAATGGGCCATCCTGATATATGTTTAAATATGGAGACTATGAAGTCACCTCGATTTTTTGGAACGCATATGAAAATCGATTGGTTGCCTGATAATCTTCCTAAGTCAAAGGTCAGATTTCATGATGTACTTTATTATCTGAATGAAAATTCAAACTTAATCATTCTTTTAAAAATCTTTTTAGATACATATGGTAAATCATTTTTTTTACCTTAATGTTCAAACCTAATCAAACTCCATTTACATTAACACACAAGTTTTCGTCTTCTCTTTTCCAGATAATATATCTCGCAAGAAACCCAAAAGATGTATGTGTGTCAATATTTTTCCTTATTCGATGTTTGGCAGCAGATCACAAAGTTGAGAAAGATCGTGAATTATTTGGTCAAACAGTTGATGGATTTATAAATGGCACACTGCCAAGTATGTGAACGATTTAAACAAATATGTTTTACTCACTGCATGATCTTTGATTTGATTTTTCAGACAGACAGACAGACAGACAGACAGACAGACAGACAGACAGACAGACAGACAGACAGACAGACAAAGTATGTTTACATACATACATATCAAATTATGTTTATTTCCGAAATACATTAAATCATTATGTACAGGTACAGTATTATTGGGTTCACACTGCATCTCGCAGGAAATATATCAAATTGCATTTGAACATGTTATCCACATCACAAGGCAGATGTAGTGTGTTAGTTGTTATAATGCTTGCATCGTTTTCTCCAGATATTACAAGAACCAATTATTGAACATACATACATACATACATACATACATACATACATACATACATACATACGTACGTACACATACATATATACATACATACATTCATACATTCATACATACATACATACATACATACATACATACATACATACATACAGATTGGAAATCAACTAACCCCATTTCATATTTCACACTTTTTGTCTTGCAGTGGAGCAGGGTATGTGGCATGAACATGTACTGTCATGGTGGGAGAGAAGAAATGAACAGAATGTTCTCTTTATTAAATATGAAGATATGCGACGGGTAGGAATATTTCCAAATACATACCATATTACGCACACACACACACACACAAACAAACACACACACAAACAAACACACACATACATTTTCTTACAGAGTTAGAATTTACGTGACAAATTGCATATCAGTAGAAAAGGGAGGCATATTTCAAAGTATCCACTACTTTAAATGTGTAGGAAAGTATAATAATGCTAACGTTCATATCAGCAATATTGTTGTCAAGAATGCAGCCCAGTCTCATTCGTTTGGGGATAGATGCTGTTTCTTCGTTTAAATCCAAAGAAGGACGTTTGATTTCAGACCAGATATACTTACACACTTTATTTTGATTTTTCATAAAGCTTTGTGCATTATACATGACTTTGCCAATTGTCTGAAACGATTTATTGTGTTTTTGAATGCAGCTCAAGTAAACTTGCAAGGTATATTTTGCATCTTTCCAGGATCTAAGATCTTCAGTTCAGGCGATTGCTGAGTTTATTGGTAAAAGTCCATCACCTGAATTGATTGATAAGATAGTTCACCTCGCTACATTTGAGACAATGAAAAAGAACCCTCCACCAGAGCATAAACTTGGGGCCGAAGTTATGAACCTTAATTTCGAGCCTAGGGAGTCAGTTTTCATCAGGAAAGGTAAATAGATTTATCATGTTTGTTTAGAGTTGGTTGAAATGAGAACACAACTGTCGCGAGAGAAGGACATTGGGTAACTTACTCCTATTTCATATCACTCCACTTTACGTGTCTAAAGCGTACAGTATAGTATTTACACAATTTCATCGACTTTGCATGATATTTCACTGGTTAGGTGCGATATCGAGATATTGCTAGAAAAATTATGCTTTTGTATTGAATATCAAATGAAAATTCGATACAGTGACATTAATTACAAGCATACTGTCTCAATCCTAGAGCATTAGTTTTTTGTTTTAACCTTTTCTTTTTTGAGGTTTTTATTCTTTATGTGTGTTTAGCACGCAACACTAGACTCAGTGCAAACCCAGGAACAATGAACAGCTCAAAAAACTAAAGACAAAAAACTAAACCCAAATACTACAATTGTTGCAAACATCTTCAACTGTACAAATTATGTTTATTCTAAGTAGATTTCAACGCCTACACCTTCGCAGGACTAAAGTGTATCCAAAGTCAGGGTCAAATACGAAAAAATTGTCAATTATACGATAAGGCTGTTTATCAAACAGTAGGCTGAGAATGGTGGTAAATGATGTCCCTAACTTGCTGATAATTTCCGTAGCTTTCGGCAAATTCAGAAGTTGATAAATGGAGAGAACATTCTATTAGAAAAATGTCAGTACAAGACAAGTGTTTGAAATAAAAAAATATACCAGACTTGGCACATGTAATACAACTACATTGATTGTTAATGAAATTGTGTACAATGTCCGAATAGTAAATACTATGGCTAATAATCAGACTTACTGAGGGGCGATAGTGATAGTTTTACAGTCAGAGGAATTACATAGGGTTTCCATGCTCAAAGAACTAGAACCGATTTCAGGTCTTGTCGGAACAAAACATTTGTACATAGTAAAGTTGGTTGCACTTAAATAATTGTAATGAATTATTGCATTTGTATATGTACCACTGTCTATTCTATTCTATTCTATTCTATTCTATTCTATTCTATTCTATTCTATTCTATTCTATGCTATTATATTCTTAGTATTCTATTCCACTCTTCAATTCTATTATTCTTTTTCATTCCACTCAACTATATTCTACTCTATTTTTATTATAGTCTATTCCAATCACATCTACTTAATTCTATTATTTTCAACAGGAAAAGTTGGAGGATGGAAGGATCATTTCACAGTGGCTCAAAATGAATATTTTGATGAGAATTACAAAAAATGGATGGAAGGCAGTGGTCTTGAATTTGATTTTGAATAACATCTCAGTGGACAGGAATTATTGAACTGATGCTGACAGAATAGAGAAGACGTCATTTCTACACTAAAACAACGTCTTTCAATACAATCAAATCACAGAAACAACAAGCTAGCTTGCTTGCAAACTTGAAAAATAACTGTAGTACACCCACGCGGGACACAATCTCTTTAAGGGGCGAGATCAATAGTTCAATGTAGGATAAACAAAAACCTAAATTCTTTTACTTTGTGAGTTTGGGGTTTGAGCCATTTTGGTTCCCATCCAATAAACTCAATTTAACCTTTAATAGATTTGTACCCCTAAATACAGATATTTGTAAAACATGTCAAAATGAGAAAGGGGAGCTTTTTTTTCTGTGGTAAATGCATGGAACTAGAATGAAATAAAGTGTTAGCTAAAGAATATTTCTTACTCACTACATACTGGCTTTATATTCATAGCATTACATATCACTACATCCTGCTTTAAAATTGATTGTGTGGTTTCACTTTTGGCCAGTTAATTTAGAAGGGGGTAACGGTCTGTGGCCTAAGTATAAGGATTTAGTTTCTTATGCTACTACTGATGTCACTCCTAAGGGACTCGATATGTGTTTTAGTGACTCTTCAATGTGTAGCAGTCTTTGAATTAATATACCTAATCGGGATACATTTTAATTACATACATGACTTTCTCCAGTCTTGAATGTTTTTTTGTTTGTTTGTAATGAGGTGGTAGTGAATGTGACTGTTGAATTTCCGTAGTTAGCATAACAAGTCTTCTGTATTCGAAGACATACTATTCAATACAACATGTATTGTGCTGTTAATTGATTTCAGATGTATGGTCCTAGAATTTTATCAGTGTAACAATTTGAATAGTGACCCTCTTAACAAGGTTAAAAATTACTTTATAGAGAATTTAAAACTGTCCTTGAAATAGAAGTTCAAGCTCAGACGTTCGTCAATATGTAACCTTAACTCTAACAATATAAGGGTACACATTGAAGGATGTCTGTAGGTATAACACTTGCGAAGGTTTTGAAGAATTCGCTATTTGACTTTGATGATGAAGGTCTGGGTCAAAGTGTAGCATCAGCCTTACAGCTTTGACTTGAGGAACATTGGTGCAGACATGTGAGTGGTGCCTCGAGATCCAAAACGGTAGGAGCGGTCATTTAAAGCAGGGTGAACTATATTTATATACAAGAAGACGTTTTTAACCGTCACTACTCACTTCCATATGTTGCTTTTTCAGCAAAATAAACGTAAAAGACCCTTTAGGTCTACCGAGAGTTTCACGGTTTACACATTATTTTGAGTTGGATTGTTTTATATATTTTAGTGGTCTAATTTTTCTGTAATCAAATTAAACTTTTTAAAGTTTTCTGTTTAATACAATGGTCCAAAGGGACCAAAATATGCTACACGAGAAAATGGACACTGATGATTCGAAGTTTCGTCCGTCGAAAATGATTTCTCGAGATCTAGAGATAACTTTTCGTTTTCCAAAAGCAAAAAAAAAAATATATCGAGATCTCAAGATAGTTTCTCGAGATAACTACAAGATATTATTACGAGTGCACAATATATATCTCCTCTGTTCCGAATTGAAAATACCGGGGTGAACATGATGTCAGTATATATAAAATGTGAGTGTTAGTGTTTTTCACTGCTAGTCATGATAGGTTAATATTTACATACATATAATGTAAGGTCATGAAATGTCCATGTTTCTCGATGTCAAGTTCAAATATGTAAAACATTACATTAAAATGCACGGAAAAGTTTACAACCTCTGCTTGAAAAACATAGGGTTATGGACCATTGCCTTTGTCTAATTGGGTCAAGGGGACTTGATTTGTAAGCACATTAAAACAACAATCACGTGCAGAGGAAGGCAAATACTGTCGCGACATGGTACATACCCGTACCTATTTACCTCGGTATATCAACTATCTAAGGTTCAAGCTGAGGTCAAACTGAACAGGTGTTGAGACACTAATGGTCAGACTGAGCAGGAGTTGACACACTGTCACACTAACCAGGTAAGTGTAAACCTATATATCGTCAATTAAATTGAACCTGGTGAACATATAATATTTTACCTCATTTTTAAACATCTGGTATGTAATCGTTTGGAAATGTTCAGGCAGAAAGGTCTATATAAACAACTTAACATTTGTAACAGAAATATAAATTAGTTCATGGAATACATTCTAAATGCTCTAGAAAAAAGCGACCATTGCACATAAATAAGCCTATAGGCAAACTATATATTTTAGTATCAGTTCGAAATTATCGTCAAAAACTGTACGACATGGGAGATTGAGAAAACATATGAAACGATGGTTAGACACTAGCACAGACTCCATGGACTATAACTCGTGTAAGCGGACTTTAGTATATGCGATATATGCAAATTAGTTGTTGTTATTGTATGCAAAACAATGAATATACTGTTAGAGTCACCTATATACGGGCAGGTTAGCTTTTGACCGATGACCGATGACCCGTTCCTTTACAGGCTTCAACATTAACAATTATCTTCAATACATTCCTTCTCTATCAATCAACTTCATTGATTACGTAGCCTATGTTTACTCTCATTTCCTTTGCACTACGATCCGTATCCAAATATCTGTTGCAAATGGCTGGGGGGGGGGGAGTGTAATTCAACTCGCCAAATATTTCCTATTTTACTCGCGTGAGGATATATTTTATATCAGGACATTATCCCCCCCTGTTGTTATGGTTTGCACACGTAAGGCCCGTCCTTGTGACTATAAGTACATGCTGACATTGGCCATTGCAGACTGGGGTAACGGTACGAGGTCATAGTGACACTTAATTAGGACAAAGTACAAACACTGAACTCATAGGTCATACATGTCACGTATACGTTTAGCAAAATAGCCGACGAAATCTGGGTAGTTTTATTGACAAAAGTAGGGTATATTTTAACGACAATTAAGTGAGTGAGATTGAGACAGGGAGTTGCGAAGAAAACATTCTTTATTTAAAAAATCGGGTCATGAACTACCCGTTATGAATGCAATATTCTCCAAGTAATTTCAGTTAACCATTAAGAAAATGATAGTATATTTTGGACTTAAGCCTTGTACATATAGGGCATATATTTGGTGGGTGGAGCTTGCAATTGTATTTGCCTAATCTGTATTACTAATGATTTTCAGTAATTAAAAGTTTACTTTCCTCCGTGGACAAAGTTACCATCCACATTCTATGTTATAAATTAGATGTACATGACTCTACAGTTACTGTAATTTACAGAGCTTTGTCGAGGATCACTTCCAACATATTAATGCAAACCAATTAGCTTGGTTACCCTGTCTTTCCAATGCAAAGGTAAATTATATCATTTTACTGGCACCGGGCATGGATTATATTTTTAAGCTAGTACAAGCTGCAAGTGTGACATTTTTATCATAAAATAAGCTAAGATATATTCACTAAAATTTGTTGTTTAACATGTAAACTTAATGTTTGCTTAATGTTTGCTGCAGGTACATACATACATACATACATACATACATACATACATACATACATACATACATACAGACAGACAGACAGACAGACAGACAGACAGACAGACAGACAGACAGACAGACAGACAGACAGACAGACAGACAGACAGACAGACAGACAGACAGACAGACAGACAGACAGACAGACAGACATACAGACAGACAGACAGACATACATACATACATACATACATACATACATACATACATACATACATACATACATACATACATACATACAGACATAGCGTATGTCACACACACAGAAACAAACAAACAAACAAACAAACAAACGAACGAACGAACGAACGAACAAACAAAGAATTATCATATATGACAGTATTAATTCTGTGTCAATTATTCTTTTATAAAAAATAACTTTTTACAATGAAAAGAATCTCTTCAAAGTAACGTAAATGTTCATAATTAATTAATTAAGTAATTACTTACTTAATTAATTAGGACTAATCATGCAATTCAATCGTCGTTTTCTAGTGCTGAAATAACGTTAACTAATTGACAAGAGTTATCTTCATCATCATCCTGGTAGGAAAGCTATAATCTTTAACCCCTAGCCCATCATATGAAAAAAATGGCGTATTTGAAGATGCAATTTCATATTTTATGAATGTATTCAATTATGTTTTTTTCCATTTAAGTCACTGTTATAAGCTTATAAGCTTGTCTTGTGAAGCAATCTTCTTTTCATAACACAAGGGATGGCAAGAGATGCTTATTTATCTCGTAGTGTACAGTGTTTAAACTAGAATACCAGCTAAAATAAAAGTGAATGAATACTGTCAAAACTGTTTAGTATAGTATGTACAAATAATGTGTTCTGCACGTGCTTACATGCAGGCACGTAGGCATGTAGTAGCAAGCAGGTAGGGGAGTGTGTGTATGTGGGGGGGGGGGGAGTAGACATCACATATATAGTATTAGTGTATACATATTTTTAAAAGCCTGAACAAAATATGTGGTGATGTTGGTATAGTACGGCACATATTCAGTTCGATTTTTTCTGTATGTGTGTTTTTTCTATCCTAAAGTGGGTCTAGGATTATGGCATGAACATGTACTTCCATGGTGGAAGCGGAGAAATGAAGACGGGGTTCTCTTCTTGAAATATGAAGACATGAAGCGGGTATTTAATCTTGATATTATATTGTAACAAGAAAATCAAATATGAATTAATGGAATGAATATTGTCCACTTCATGTGACGTAGAGATACTCAATTCTTGTATTCACATTGCCATAAATATACAGATGTGTGTTTCTGATTGGTACAAAGTACGAAACAGATATGTTTCAAATCGAATCATTTTCAAAATCAAGATTGGAATTCAAATATTATTTCAAATAACATCGTCATAAATCTCACTTTTATTAATATAACAAATGCATTTGTGCATATTAATTCACCTCATTGGCATATAATGTTATATAATTTGGACCATTTTCTCATATTAAAGCCTTAGAATGGAGGTCCGAGTTTCTAAATATTATTATTTGAAACACCACTACATGTTTCTGTAGAGTACATGTATTGTCAGATGACAGTTTTTTGGGTTTTTTTAAATTGAGACTAAAGGTCTAGTTCTCATCATTCCAGGACTTAAGAACTTCAGTTCAAAAGATTGCCGAGTTTATTGGTAAAAGTACATCACCTCAATTGGTTGATAAGATCGTTCATCTCGCTACGTTTGAGACAATGAAAAAGAACCTTCCACCAGAGCATAATCTTGGGGCCGAAGTTATGAACCCTAATTTCGAGCCTGGAGAGTCAATTTTCATCAGGAAAGGTAAATAGATTTATTATGTTTGTTTAGAGTTGGTAGAAAAGAGAACAAAATTATCGCGAGAGAGAAGGACATTGAATGACACTTCTATGTCTTATCCCACCACTTTATATGACTACACCATGTATTACATTATTTACACGATTTCATCGACTTTGCATAATATATTACCGGTTAGGTGCAATATCGAGATATTGCTAGAAACATTATGCTTTTGTATTGAATATCAAATGAAAATTCGATAAAGTGACATTAATCAGACCTAGAGCATTAGTGCTTCGTCTTTACCTTTTTTTTCTATTTTGAGGTTTTTATTCTTTCTGAGTTTAGTACTCAATACTAGACTCAGTCCAAACTCAGGAACAATGAACACCTCAAAAACTAAGGACAAAAACATTAATTATCAATCATACGATAAAGCTGTACATCCAAACAGTAGGCTGAGAATGGTGGTAAATGATGTCTCTAACTTGCTGATAATTTCCGTAGCTTTTGGCAAATTCAGAAATTGATAAATGGAGAGAACATTCTATCACAAAAAAAATCAGCACGAGACAGTGTTTGAAATTTAAAAAAAAAAACTATATCAGACTTGGCAAATGTAATACAACTGCACTGATTGTTAATGAAATGATGTACAATATCCCAGTGTTAAAGACCATGGCTAATAATCAGACTTACAGAGGTGATGAGGGGCGATAGTGATAGCTTAACAGTCAGAGGATTTACATAGGGTTTCCATGCTCAAAGAACTAGAACCGATTTCAAGTCTTGTTAGAAGAAAGTATTTGTATGTAAGATGTTTTAGTAAGTGGGTACACTTATATATCACGTTATTGAATTATTGTATTTCTATATGTACCACAGTCTATTCTATTTCTATTCAATTCTATTCTATTCCATTTCATTCCATTCCACTCTATGCTATTCTATTTTTATTATAATATATTGCAATCGCATATACTTAATTCTGTTCTTTTCAACAGGGAAAGTTTGAGGATGGAAGGATTATTTCACAATTGGTAAAGATAAATATTTTGATGAGAATGACAAAAAAATGGATGGAAAGCAGTGGTCCTGACTTTGATTTTAAATAACAGTTCAGTGGAAAGAAATCATTCAACTAATCATGACAGAATAAAGAAGACGTTATTTCGACACTAAAGCAATGTGTTTCAAGCGAAAATTGTCCTTACTTGAAATTGAAGTTCAAGCTCAGACGTTCGTTAACTTGTAACCTTACTTCTAACATTATGAGGGTACACATTGCAGGTATAAAACTTTCATAGGTTTTGAAGAATTCGCTCTTTGACCTTGATGATGAAGGGAAGGGCCAAAGTGTAACATCAGCCTTACAGCTTGACTTGAGAAACAGAGGTGCAGACATACGAGTGGTGTCTCGAGATCAAAAAAGGAGGAGCTATCATTTATAAACATAGTGAACTATATTTATATACAAGAAGGCGTTTTTAACAGTCATTTCTCATTTCCGTATGTTGTTTTCCAGCAAAATAAACGAAACGGACCCTTTAGGTCTACAAGAGAGTTTCACGGTTTACACATTATTTTGAGTTGGATTTTAAAAATATTTCAATGGCCTATTTTTTTCTGTTATCAAATTAAATTGATAATGTCTTTTTTAAAGTTTTCTGTTTAATACAATGGTCCAAAAGGGAGCACGATATGCTACACGAGAAAATGGGCACTGATGATTCAACATTTCGTCTGTCTAGAATGATTTCTCGAGGTAACTTTTCGTTTTCCGAAAGCAAAAAAAATTATATCGAGATCTCAAGATAGTTTCTCAAGATAATGACAGGATATTATCTCGCGTGCACGAGATATATCTCAAGCACACGACTTATCTTCTCTAGCGCACAATATATTTTTATTTGTTTTTGCTTTTGTAGCTGGCACTAACATGCTTTCATACATATCACGAGGTACGCGTCCCCTCTGTTCCGAATTAAAAATACCGGAGTGAACATCCCGTCAGTATATATAAAATGTGAGTGTTGGTGTTTTTCACTGCTGGTCATGATAGGTTAATATTAACATACATATAATGTAAGGTCATGAAATGTCCATGTTTCTCGATGTCAAGTTGAAATATGTAAAACATTACATTAAAATGCACGGAAAAGTTTACAACCTCTGCTTGAAAAAGATAGGGTTATGGACCATTGCCTTTGTCTAATTGGGTCAACGGGAAGTGATTTGTAAGCACATTAAAACAACAATCACGTGCACAGGAAGGCAGATACTGTCGCGACATGGTACATACCCGTACCTATTTACCTAGGTATATCAACTATCTGAGGTTCACAGCTGAGGTCAAACTGAACAGGTGTTGAGACACTAATGGTCAGACTGAGCAGGAGTTGACACACTGTCACACTGACCAGGTAAGTGTAAACCTATATATCGTCAATTAAATTGAACCTGGTGAACATATAACATTTTACCTCATTTTTAAGCATCTGGTGTGTAATCGCTTGGAATTTGTCGAGCAGAAAGATCTATATAAACAACTTAACATTTGTAAAAGAAAAATACATCAGTTCATGGAATACATTCTAAATGGTCTAGAGAAAAGCGACTATTGCACATAAATAAGCCTGTAGGCAAACTATGTATTTTAGTATCAGTTCGAAATTATCGTCAAAAACTGTACGACAAGGGAGATTGAGAAAACATATGAAACGATGGTTAGACACTAGCATAGACTCCATGGACTATTACTTGTGTAAGCGGATTTTAGTATATGCGATATATGCAAATTAGTTGTTGTAATTGTATGCAAAACAATGAATATACTGTTATAGTCACCTATATACGGGCAGGTCAGCTTTTGACCGATGACCGATGACCCGTTCCTTTACAGGCTTCAACATTAACAATTATCTTCAATACATTCCTTCTCTATCAATCAACATCATTGATTACAGTAGCCTATGTTTACTCTCATTTCCTTTTCACTACGATCCGTATCCAAATATCTGTTGCAAATGGCTGGGGGGGGGAGTGTAATTCAACTCGCCAAATATTTCCTATTTTACTCGCGTGAGGATATATTTTATATCAGGACATTATCCCCTCCTGTTGTTGTGTTATGGTTTGCACACGTAAGGCCCGTCCTTGTGACCATAAGTACACGCTGACATTGGCCATTGCAGACTGGGGTAACGGTACGAGGTCATAGTGACACTCAATTAGGACAAAGTACAAACACTGAACTTACATTCTCATAGGTCATACATGTCACGTATACGTTTAGCAAAATAGTCGACGAAATCTGGGTAGTTTTATTGACAAAAGTAGGGTATATTTTAACGACAATTAAGTGAGTGAGATTGAGACAGGGAGTTGCGAAGAAAACATTCTTTATTTAAAAAATCGGGTCATGAACTACCCGTTATGAATGCAATATTCTGCAAGTAATTTCAGTTAACCATTAAGAAAATGATAGTAGATTTTGGACTTAAGCCTTGTACATATAGGGCATACATTTGGTGGGTGGAGCTTGCAATTGTATTTGCCTAATCTGTATTACTAATGATTTTCAGTAATTAAAAGTTTACTTTCCTCCGTGGACAAAGTTACCATCCACATTCTATGTTATAAATTAGATGTACATGACTCTACAGTTACTGTAATTTACAGAGCTTTGTCGAGGATCACTTCCAACATATTAATGCAAACCAATTAGCTTGAAACCTATCAAAGAGAATCATCAAGCTGTCTGAATATAATTATAACTGTGACACAATGATTTTTTTTTCTTATTTCAGACTTAGGCTATCACACGGGAGCACCTCCTATTCATATCTGGCTGTACTCTCTGAGATTGATCATGGATGAAAAGGACACAGTTTCGCTAACATGGCCAATAGAAAAGCTGAGGAAGGTAGAAATACTGCATGGTGATGTCATTGCAACTACATTCCCCAAGTCAGGTAACAAACACATAATTGGAACACACTCATAATGCTTGCCTCTTATCTATGTCATTTGTGGTTTGTTCTTTATTTTGACAGTAGATATTCATCGTTCAGTATGTTAATTTACCCTTATTTGGTTCTATCTTTGCCTTGATCTGCCTGTCTGTCTGTCTGTCTGTCTGTCTGCATGCCTGCCTGCCTGTCTGTCTTTCTGACCATGCATTTATTTGAATGTCAGAGCATCATTAAATCTTAATTACTTGTTAAAATACAATGACATATATGCTCATTGTTTATTTTCTAATCAACAGTTTATAACAAATACGTAATGTGTCATTTGAAGCTTTATTTCTTACAGTATTTCCTACTGACCAAACTGTACTGTATTATTGCATTATATTATTGATGTACAAGAAGACTATTAGCAAAACCTAATCAACCCATGAAATTATATATATATCAAATCTAATTAGAATTAATGCTGTAACTTGACGTGTCAAAATTTAATAGAGAAAAATACAGACAGACAGCCAGACAGAGAGAACCATTCTGGTGTGGGTACTTTGAAGACATTCTTCACTCACTGATACGCGTATGGTTCTCCAATGATTAAAATTTTTCTTTTTTCTTTTTTTTCTTTCTTTGATATTTTTATTTTGTGAAAAAGGGATAAACAGTATTAAAAGTAACTAATATATTATTGTATTCAAGCTTGACTGATAGGATTGCATGGATCAAAGTACAAGAAACGTCATCGCTGATATATTGCATTATAGATGCAATGCACGGAAGATCCGTGTAGATTGAATAGCAGGTATTCTTGACACGGTCGTTAAACACGTGGATGTTATCGCCGAATACTCCAATGTTACGATCTGATGTAACTGGTGTAATGGGTCCAATGCCAATGTTGATATGATCAATTGGGTCTGGCAAGTGGCTGAATTTAGAAGGGGAGAGGTTATAGTTAGTTGTGTGTCATCTATTGATTTGTATCATAAACACATGTCTCCATTGAATGTGTCGCGGAAGAGTGTGGAAAAGCAAGGTATATTTCATTATCATCTGCATATTGATGAACTTCAAATTGTGACGACGTAATAATTCTCCCAGTGGTGTAATGTAAACTGTAAGCAAGAGTGAGGCCAAGTACTGATCCTTGTGGCACCCATGAGAGCTGACGGTTCACCTGTGATGTTTTCTATTGTTACTGTGGAGTCATGATGGGTGAATGGTTAGCGTGACCGCCATGGAATCTACAGCTTGCAGGTTCAAGCCCTGTCGCTGCCTGCTGTTTCTTTTTGAGTGGCTAAAGTCCTTGGGCAAGATTTGAACCACGACTGTGCCTCAGTCAACCCAGCTGTATAATTGGGGACCTGGTAGGATGTAGGTTGCAATGTGAAGGCTTAATCCTATGCACTGGAATGACTGCAATGGATTGTATGCTTCCCGGGGAGTTGAGGAAGATTGTTGTGACGTTCCGATCGAGCCAGGGGTAATAATTGTAAAGCTCTTTGAGCATGGCGTGGAAAAGTGCTATGTATAAGAACCCAAATTTATTATTGATACCTGTTCTTCAGATAGGCTGTAAACCATGGTTACGTATATTCCAGGGCCCAGTGATAAGAAGATATTCATTGGGAGCCTTTAAAAGGGATGTTTCTGTGCTATTGTGTTCCCGATATATGCTGACTGAAATGGTTTAAGGAGTGAACATATTGTGAGATTTTAAAGAAATTATCTCCTCGCGCAGGTACTTCGGTAGTTCTTGAGAATATTGTGATCCAGAGAAGATTTCTTGAGCAGTGGTGTGACGATTCCAAATTTGAAACTATATCATGATCAGGAGAACCCGGTTGGATGTAGTTTGCGAGCTACAGGTTGATAGTCAACAGAAAAAGACTTTTTTCCACACGTTCAAAGCCACCTGTATTGTCCACCACTGATAAACCGACGTTCTGATCACATTCGTTTGAATATAACTCCTGTAATGGTTGTAACTTGCGAAGTCATTGACCTTTATTATGAAATGGGATCTGGGCCCACTGTTTTAGGCCACATGAATCAATAATATCAGTGATTTACTTGGTATTAGAATTCTGAAGGTCATCAATATGAAAGTTGCAATTATATGAATTCACTTGCTCTAGCAGCGTATGGCTCCAAATGTAGTGAAGAATTGATGCAGAGTTAACTTGTTTTTAGCATTAGTTAGTGGGCGACACAGTATGATCAGTTTAATAGAGATGCCTTGGTATGTCAGAGTAGCCTCTGTTGCCTCAAAGGAGTTGAACTTGATTTGTAATTTCCAAGAAGACAGCTTCATAGATGACCTGAAAAAAAGTTTTAAGAGCAATGACACCACCTGGTAAACTGAGACGTGAGCTTTGCTTGAATGAGTGTCTTTTGACTATTATCAAAATTATAGTCTTTTGACTGTTATCTATTAACGATTAGCATCTATTATCAAATTGTCGTTCCAATTAACACGTATCATTCATTCATGCAGGAACACATTGGATTAAGCATATTATGAAACTGCTACTGAATAACGGAAATGTAGGCGATTCAATACCCGAGGAAACACGAGGCGGTCAATTGGAGGGGCTTGTCGCTGGCGAAGGTGACCATCCATCGTTTGCATCATGTAAACATTCGGAACATCCAGACCTTTCAATTAATTTGCTGACACTGAAATCACCTCGGTTCCTTATGACGCATGCTCCAATTGACTGGTTACCCAGTCTTTCCAATGCAAAGGTAAATCATATCATTTTACTGGCACTGGGCATGGATTATGTTAAGCTTGTACAAGCTGCAAGTGTGACATTTTTTCATAAAATAAGCTAAGATATATTCACTAAAATGTGTTGTTTACCATGGAATGTAAACTCAATGTATTCTGGAGATATATTTTTTTTACAAGTATCCATATTTGTTATAATGATACAATGAGCAATAAATATCTACCAAGATCTTGAAGACTTCAAGATTCTTGTCAAAAATGTTAATTTTGGGTGAAAAAAGTAAGAAAAATGACAGTTTTGGTCAAATTTACTAAATATGTGCAAATATTTTTTTGTAGAACATTTTAAATTTGGTATTAGCATACTATATACAAATAATATCTGCAAAGATCTTGTAGTCACCAAGACCCCCTACAACAAATTGACAGATTTAGGATCGGCCCACAGACTAATATGACAGTATTAATTCATTTCTGTGTCAATTATTCTTTTACAATGAAAAGAATATCTTCAAAGTTATGCAAATTTTCATCATTAATTAATTACTTACTTAATTAATTAATTAATTAAGACTAATCATACAAGTCAATCATCGTATTCTACTGGTGAACTAACTAATTGACAAGCGTTATTTTCATCATCATCCTGGTAGAAACGCTATAATCTTTAACCCCTAGCCCACCATATTAAAAAATTGTGTATTTAAAGATGCAATTTCATATTTTATGAACGTATTCAATTATGTTCTTTGTCGTTTAATTTAATAAGTCACCGTTGTAAGCTTATAAGCTTGTCTTGTGTGTATATAGTAATAATAATAATAATAATAATAATGAAGTTGTTTCTCTGGAGAGGACATTGGCAGTGCAGTATTAATAGCAGAGAAGAATAATACTCACACACACATATGTATGTAGATATTTTGATACACAAGACAAGCTTATAAGCTTATAACTGACAAATGAACAAACAACGAACAAACGAACGGTTCTACAAGGAAATACAACCGGATAATACATTTCAATTATATCTATGCCATCTAATTACATGAAATATATTTGGATGTCCTACTGACTCAAAATTAGTATTTTGTACAAATAGGCTTGGTTTGCTGTCCTTTGAAACATGTGCTAGGCCACACCCAAATTGCGACCTGTAGGTCCAGTACATCGCATATAGTGACTTAATTTTCGCTTGAAATTTAAACAGAACAAAACCTCACCTTAGACAGTAGCGTCTTCAGGGGACAAAGTTAGTTGGCCGCTGCTGTTGGCTATAATGACTCTGAGCATAAACTAAACTATACAAAACCTCTACATAAAGTTACAGACTAAAGCGGCCAATTTAAAAATTACTTCTGTACAGGTGTACGTATAGAAATCCAGCCAATCAGAGCAGCACTTACAATGTGAACGTCAAATATACGATGTGAATGTCATGATGTATTAATACAAGGTATTTAAAGACACTTTAGCAATTCATTATGAAATTATATTTATGAATACTCATCAAATATCTTATGACTGTGTTTCATCTTTTCTCTACTAGGTTATATATCTTGCACGAAACCCAAAGGACATAGTTGTATCTTGGTATGCCATGGGTCTACTTTTGGACCCGGGGCGATCACCTGAGAAAAACCGTGAAGTATTTGATCAAACATTCGAGGGTTTTATTACTGGAACATTACCAAGTATGTCAAATTTGTTGAAATTTGTACTATAGTAACCGATATGTTTTATCTAGCAGACTTTGATGTCATTAAGACACCACCATGCTTGTACATATACGTATGCAAAATGTACAATACTAGCATTCTGTAAATTTGAGTTTGAAAGGAAAGCAATCTTCCCTTCATAACAGAAGAGATGGCTAGAGATGCATATTGAATGTCGTAGTGCACTATATTTAATCTAGAATACCAACTAAAATCAAAGAGAATGAATACTGTCGAAACTAGTATGTACAAATAATGAGTTCTGCACATGCTTACATACAGGCACGTAGGCAGGCAGTAGCAAGCAGGCAGGGGAGTATGTGTGTGTGGGGGGGGGGAGCAGACATCATATATAATGTATACATATTGTTAACTGCCTGAACTTAATCTGTGGTGATGTTGGTATAGTACGGCACATATTCAGTTAGATTTTTTCTCTGTGTGTTTTTTTCTATCCTAAAGTGGGTCTAGGATTATGGCATGAACATGTACTTTCATGGTGGAAGCGGAGAAATGAAGACGGGGTTCTCTTCTTGAAATATGAAGACATGAAGCAGGTATTTAATCGTTATTATTATATTCCAACAAGAAAGTCAAATAGGAATCAATGGAATGAATATTGTCCACTGCATGTAACGTAGAGATACTCAATTCTTGTATTCACATTGCCAGTAATATACAGATATGTGTTTCTGATTGGTATAAATTACGAAACAAATATGTTTCAAATCGTGGAATCATTTTCAAAATCAAGATTGGAATTATAACTTCAAATGACATCGTCATAAATCTTACTGTTATTAATATAACATGTCAGGTAAAACTGTCCAATATTTAAAAAATGCATCTGTGCATATTAATTCACCTCAGAGCGGTAGTTTATAGCAGTCGGGAGGTCCGACGACAGGGTTTTTTAAAAATGAGATTATACGTCTATTATTTGTCAACATTCCAGGACTTAAGAACTTCAGTTCAGAAGATTGCCGAGTTTATTGGTAAAAGTCCATCACCTGAATTGATTGATAAGATCGTTCATCTTTCTACGTTTGAGACAATGAAAAAGAATCCTCCACCAGATCATAAGTTTATAGCTCAGCTTCTCAAACTTACTGTCAAACCTGGAGAGTCAGCTTTGATAAGAAATGGTAAGTAAAGATACTATAAATATTTACAGTTGGTCGAACAGAGTGGTATGAAAATTAGTAAAACTTCTTAAATGCTAGGGCTGCTCTTTTCAGATACGACAATGCATGACGCAATAATAAAATTGTATTATTTCATACTACACAGTATTATATGTATCATACATCAGATGATTTGTGTGCTCACCTGTTCTGTTCTTTACAATTCAAGTATATTATGTTCTGTTCTGTTTTCTTCTGTTGTGTTCTATCCAGTCGTGTCCTGTCCCGTACTCTATTCTGTTCTGTTCTATTTTATTTTATTTTATTTTATTTTATTTTATTTTATTTTATTCTATTCTATTATATTCTATTCTATTCTATTCTATTCTATTCTATTCTATTCTATTTAACAGGAAACGTCGGAGGATGGAAAGATCATTTCACAGTTGCTCAAAATGAATATTTTGACGAGAATTACAAAAAGTGGATGGAAGGAAGTGGTCTTGATTTTGATTTTGAGTGAGTGAGTGAGTGAGTGAGTGAGTGAGTGAGTGAGTGGGTGAGTGAGTGAGTGAAATGGAAGTGTTCTTTGAAAATATCCATGTAAGAATATATAATGGACTCTGGAATTGTATTTTACCAGTTCGTTTCCAGTAAAAATGTCTAACATACAGCTACGTATTGACAGCTGACACGCCATAGCGAGCATGTGCCTGCAGTACCGCATGACTAAAAAAATGAATTTGAATGATTCCCTCAGTGGGGAGGAATTGTTGAACTAGTACAAGCGAGAGAACATGAGTATTTTGACACGCAATAGCTGCTGTACCACTCATAAATGTAATAAAACAATAATTATAATGCTAATCATAAACAATAAAATATAACGAATAAATGTAATTCAATGACTAACCATGAATGTAATGACACTTAGCAATAAATGTAATAACATTTTGATCCGAAATACTATTATTGTATCCTTCACTTTCAATTCAATAAACTTGTTTCCACTTCTGTATATTCGTTGTACGTTTAAGATGTTCCAACATCGAAAACGAGCTTTAATGGTGAGAATAATGACGGTTGGATGGGTGAGTGAGTGAGTAGCCCTTACTGTTATTGATGCATATGAACCCTGAGGTGGAGCCAAACTTGATTAGCGAAAAACTATTTTTTTGACTCGAAATTGCCAATCTGTTTATTTATTTCCTGTCATTTTGTAATTGTAACTTACTTTAAAAATTGGCAATAAAATGAATGAATGAATGAATGAATGAATGAATGTGTGAGTGGGTGAGTGAGTGAGTGAGTGAGTGGGTGAGTGAGTGAGTGGGTGGGTGGGTGGGTGGGTGAGTGAGTGAATGAGTGATTGACTGAGTGATCTTTCTTTCTCTTTTTGTAAATGTTTTGTAATTTGTGCGATGTGTTTGGTTTTTACGAAGACAGACTTCTTGGTGTGATTCCAAAGTTTAATCAAAAGAATTCAAGATAAGTCGTTGGATTTCCATTGCATTTAATGAACTCTCTTGAATTGTGGAGGCAATCGCGTCGGAGATAAAGGGTATTTTATCCAGAATACTGTTTTCTCTGACGTCAAAGATGACATGCGCATTGCCAAGGACGAGGTATGTATGTTCATATTTCACTTTCTTAATCTATCTACCGACCACTGATTTTTGGACTCTAAATTTACTATTGGTAATCAATGGTCATCTATATTCGCTAGATTTGATGTGCCTCATTCTCCAACGTCATTTGCGGTAGAAATGTCGTACTATACATTTATATGAAAATAAAATAGCCAGGATATGCGTATTTTAGTACATCCGGTGAATGCAGAGTTTTGTTTCAATTCTGTCTCATTTCTAGAAGAGACTAAATGTCATCCATTGCTGGGTTTCGTTATTGGAATCTTTCAAAGATATAATTATAATTCAGTGCAGCAGATTTTTTTAATTCAAGAAAATTGAAGAAGATATTGAGAGCTATAATGCTACAAATGTCTGTTTGTTCGTCCGTCCGTCCGTCCGTCCGAAAGGAACATTCTTGGTAAGTTTCTTTACACTTGATTATAATTTTTGAGGTATCACATTCATCCATCGGCTAGATAGACAGACAGATGGTATACATGAAACAATCACAGTTGCTATTCGTGTCGGACTGACTAACATGACCTAAGTATGGTGTGACCCATGACATGATTAGGCAGCAAAATATGCAAGGGGTCAATCAAACCATAGGTTGTGTGGCATGTAGCTGTGATCACGGTGGACGAGGAGTACATTCCTCTTGGCAAATACAATTGCAAGCTCCGCCCGCAAAATGTATACAGATGTATTTAACGCTTTCTCTGATGAATACTTGGTCCAAAAGGGACCAAAATACACTACACGTGAAAATAGACACTGATTCTAACTTTAATCTGTGTAGACAGCTTTCTCTGACAATACGTATGTTGATATGCACATAAATGGCGTATCAAGGTACGTGTCCCCTCTGGTCAGCATTGAAAATACTGGGGCGAATATTACGTCAGTTTATATAAAATGTGTGCATTGGTGTTATTTACTGCAGGTCATGATGATAGCTTAATATTGACATAATGTAAGATCGTGAAATATCCATGGTTGTTAGCGTCACGCAATTTTATACACCTTTCGATGTCAAGTTCAAATATGTATTACATTAAAGTGCTTTGAAAAGTTATAGGCCTCTGCTTGAAAAAGGTACGGTCACGGACCATTGCTTTTGTTGTTTAATTAGGACAAGGGGATGTGATTTACAAGCACATGGAAACAACAATCACGTACAGAAGAAGGCAGATGCTGTCGCGACATGGCACGTACCGGTACTCATTTACCGAGGTATATCAAGTGTCTGAGTCTAAAGCGCCCTCACTTCAAACATTGCATACGTCAGAAAGGTCGAGTGTGAATTGATAAAGTTAGACTGAGCAGGAGTTTAGACACTGTCACAGTTACCAGGTAAGTATAAACCTACATATCGTCAATTAGATTGAGAAAATATATGAAACAATGATAAGACACTAGCATGGACTATAAGCAGTCTTTAGTAAATGTGATATATGCAAATCAGTTGATGCAATTGTATGCAAAACATGGAATATACTGTCATAGTATAAACCTATGTACGGGTAGGTCAATTTTAGACTAATGACCGATGGCTTTACAGGCTTAAACATTAAAATTTATCTTCAATAAATCCCTTCTCTATCGAATGGATCTACTTCATTGTTGACAGTAGCCCATGGTTACTCCTATTCCCTTCACACTATGATCCGTACTAAATTCATATATTCTTTGCAAAAGGCTTGGGGGAGTATAATTCAACTCGCCCAACATTTCCCATTTTACATGAATGAGGATATCTTTTATATCTGGACAATATCAACTCGTTTTGTTGTTTTACGGTTTGCATATATAAGGCCCGTCCTTGTGACTATAAGTGCAAGCTGACATTGCAGACTGAGATGGAAAGTACGAGGTCATAGTGACACTGAATTAGGACAAAGTACAAACACTGAACTCACATTCTCATGTTATGCATGGCATGTAGAAGTTTAGCAAAATAGCCGACGAAACCTATCGTCTGGGTAGTTTTATTGACAAAACTAGGATATATTTTAATCACAGTTAAATGAGTGAGATTGAGACTGGGGGTTGCGAAGAAACATCTATATTTTATAAATCGGGTCATGAATTAACTACCCATTATGAATGCCGTATTCTGCACGTAATATCAGTTAACAATTAAGAAAATGATGGTAGATTTTGACCTCAACCCTTGAACATATAGTGCATACATTTGATAAGCGGAGCTTGAAATTGTATTTGCCTAATTTGTATTATTAATGATTTTCAGTTAAAAGATTACTTTAAAAAACCATAACAATTCTATGTTATAAATTGATGGACATGACTTGACAGTTACTGTTATTTACATAGCTCTATCGAGGACCAATTACATCAAATTAATGCAAACCAATTAGCTTGAAACCTATCAAAGAGAATCATCAAACTGTCTGAATATAAGGCGTAAAATTATTTTTTTTTGTAGTTCCGATTACATTCAATTTCAAAATAGGTGGGGTAGGTAGATTTTTTATTTTGATTATATTTTTTTATGTGTGAGTGTCTAGTTCAGGTTTTCCATTGTTTTCCAAATGGTCTCTGTGTTGTTTATTTCTTCCTATCAGATGTACAACCATTACAGATTGGAAGAATAGTTTTGTATTGTCGTTTTAAGTTGATATCAGTTTCCGCACCCACTATTTCTTGCGAGACTTCACAGGTTTCGCGATTTTATTATTATTTTTCTCGAATGCGTAAAAAAAGTTTAGGATCGGCGTGAAAAACTAGGTTGGGTTGGGTAACCGGAACCAAATACCTTTTTTTATTTGGCCTAATTATAACTGTGATAAAATAATTGTTCTTTTATTTCAGACTTAAGCTATCACACAGGAGTACTTCCTATCCATATCTGGCTGTACTCTCTTTTGTGAAGAACATATTTAGGAGACTGATCATGGATGAAAAGGACACCATTACGCTAACATGGCCAGTAGAAAAGCTGAGGAAGATAAAAATACTGCATGGTGATGTCATTGCAATTACATACCCCAAGTCAGGTAACAAACACATAATTGGAACACATTCATAATGCTTGCTTCTTATCTATGTCATTTGTGGTTTGTTCTTTATTTTGACAATCGACATTCATTGTTCAGTATGTGAATTTACCTATATTTTGTTCTGTCTCTGCCTTGATCTGTCTGTCTGTCTGTCTGTCTGTCTGTCTGTCTAGTCGATCAGTCTGTCTGTCTGTATGTATGTATGTATGTATGTATGTATGTATGTATGTATGTATGTATGTATTTATGTCTGTCTGATTCTAATTTTAATATTTTTAAATCGAATCTCAAAACATACCTTTTTAAGGTATGATTGTTTTATTCACTTTCACTGATGTATTGTGTTTTAACGGTGTCTTAGTACTGTAAGGCGCTTTGAGATGTTTTTACATGGAAAGCGTTTGTCTTTTTAAGAAATAAATATTATTATTATTATTATTATTATTATTATTATTATTATTATTATTATTATTATTATTATTTTCTTTCAACCAGGTTTCAGTTGTGATTTCAGTTATGATTAGCACCAATCATCTAATTATTATTCCACGATTAGCATCAATTATCGAATTGTCATTCCAATTAACAAAGTACCATTCATCCATACAGGGACACATTGGATTAAGCATATTATGAAACTGCTACTGAATAATGGAAATGTAGGCGATTCAATACCCGAGGAAACACGAGGCGGTCATTTGGAGACGCTAGTAGCTGAAGGTGACAACCAATCTTTTGCATCATGTAGACAATCGGGCCATCCTGACATGTCGTTTAATTTGCTGTCACTGAAGTCACCTCGGTTCCTTATGACGCATACTCCAATTGATTGGTTACCTAGTCTTTCCAATGCAAAGGTAAATCATATCATTTTACTGGGCACCGTGCATGGATTATTCTTTTAAGCCTGTACAAGCTGCAAGTGTGACTTTTTTCATCAAATAAGCTAAGATAAATTCACTAAAATGTACTGTTTACCATGGAATGTAAACTTAATGTGTTCTGCACATACATACATACATACATACATACATACATACATACATACATACATACATACATACATACATACATACATACATACATACATACATACATACAAACATACATACATACATACATACATACATACATACATACATACATACATACATACATACATACATACATACAAACAATAAAGGAATTATCATATATGACTATTAATTCATTTCTGTGTCAATTCTTTTTTAAACAATCACTTTTATACCAATGTTCATCATTATTCAAAGTTATACCAATGTTCATCATTAATTAATTAATTAATTAATTAATTAATTAATTAATTAATTAATTAAATAATTAATTAATTAATTAAGACTAATCATGCAAATCAATCGTTGGATTCTACTGGTGAACTAACAATTGACAAGAGTTATCTTCATCATCATCCTGGTAGGAAAGCTATAATCTTTAACCCGTAGCCTACCATATGAAATAAATAGCGACAATAGCATTGTAGCACAACTGTACAGTTTTTAAAAATGTTTTCCAATATGCTGGTCGATGCTGGGTATAGGTGTTCATTTGCTGAATGAGTACCCATACAGTATTGAATGGTTATTCATTTGTCTATCAATTCCTATTGTTATCTATGCAATATACGTGACTATTTGGTTGTTGCTATGGGCGTGGTCTTGTTGCTAGACAAATTACATACATTTATAATACACCACCGATTGGCTGTTGCTTTGGATGTGGTTTTGTTACTAAGCAAATTTACATACATTTTTGGAATGTTCATTCCATTAACTATTAATCCCTGTTGTTATCATTGCAATATATCTGATCATTTAGCTGTTGATATGGGCGTGGTCTTGTTGCTAGGCATATTTGCATACATTTTTTGAATGATTATTCATTTGCCTATCAATTCCTGTTATCTTTGCAATATATGTGATTACTTGGCTGTTGCTATGGGCGTGGTCTTGTTGCTAGGCAAATTTACATACATTTTTGGAACGCTTATTCAGTTGTCTTTTAATCCCAGTGGTTATCTTTGTGAAATATCTCACCATTTGGCTGTTGCTATGGGCGTGGTCTTGCTAGGCACATTTGCAAACATTTTTTGAATGCTTAAACACCTCTAATAATGTTCCCACCAAATTTCTGACCGATCTGCCCAATAGTTTTTGAGGTAGTTTTTTGACCAAAAATTACATGTTTCGACTCAAATTGCACACCGGTAGTATGATCATTTTGATTTGAACAATTTCCCAACTAGACACCGTACCCAAGGTAGTACACCCATCAAATATCATGGCAATCGGTACATGCGGGAAATTTAACCTGCGAAACACAGTATGATCATGGAGGTCTTGATATGACTCTATTTTTCTTTCCCCCATAAAATGTGTGACTTCTTATTCTTTGTACAAACTGTTTTTTGGAATGCCCGAGGATTGTGCATCTATATGAACCTGTTTTAATCATAGTGTCTAAGATTTAATTCAGCTGTGCTAAAAACAGGCCTAGGTTGCCAAACAACCTTTAACAGATGTTAATCATTACGCCATTGACACTGGCATGTTAAGTAGCCCATAAAAGATTTAATTATTTCATTGCATCAATAAAACAAGAATCTTTCATTTCCAGGCTGAAATCAAAGCATTTTGTAATACAACAAATCATATTTCCAAACGTAAAATACACATTTCTGATGCGATCATTTTCACTAGAACAATTTCCCAACTAGACACTCAAGGTAATGAACCCACTAAATATCATGGCAATCGGTTCAGCGGTTTTTGACTTTAAGTTGTTTACACACACACACACACACACACACACACACACACACACACACACACACACACACACACACACAAACAGACAGACAGACAGACAGACAGACAGACAGACAGTGGCCTGTACTAAAAATGGCGTATTTAAAGATGTAATTTTATATTTTACGAACGTATTTAATTATGTTCTTTGTCATTTAATTTAATAAGTCACTTTTATAAGCTTGTCTTGTGTATCAATATATATATATATATATATATATATATATATATATATATATATATATATATATATATATATATATATATATATATATATATATACTCCGAGTTACAACCAAGAAAGAGTTCCAGTACTACCAAAACTATTGCGCTCTGCCACTGCGGTATAGAGCACTGTCTTAGCAGATTAATACTCACCGAGGTGTATATATATGTATATATATTTATATATATATGTATATATATACATGTGTGTATGTGTGTGTATTATGCTCTGCTATTAATACTGCATTGTCAATGTCCTCTCTATACGATGTGAATGTCACATATGATTAATACAAGGCATTTCTAAAAACACTACTAATTCATTATGAAATTATATTGATGAATACTCTTCAAATATCTTACGACTATTTTTCGTCTTTTTTACTAGGTCATATATCTAGCACGGAACCCAAAGGACATACTTGTATCTTGGTATGCCATGGGTCTACTTTTGGATTCGGAGCGATCAGCTGAGAAAACCCGTCAAATATTTGATCAAACAGTTGATGGTTTTATTACTGGAACATTACCAAGTATGTCAAACTTGTTGAAATTTGTACTTTAGTAACCAATATGTTTTATCTAGCAGACTTTGATGTCATTAAGGCACCATCAAGTGTGTACACGTATGTAACATGTGCAATACTAGCATTCTGTGAATTTGAGTTTAAAAGGACTGCAATCTTTTCATCATATCATATGGGATGGCAAGAGATGTTTATTTATCTCGTAATGTACTGTGTTTAAACTAGAATACCAGCTAAAATCAAAGAGAATGAATACTGTCGAAACTGTTTAGCATAGTATGTACAATTAATGTGTTCTGCGCATGCTTACATGCAGGCACGTAGGCATGCAGTAGCAAGCAGGCAGGGGAGTGTGCGTGTGGGGGGGGGACATCACATATATAGTGTATACATATTGTTAAAAGCCTGAACATAATCTGTGGTGATGTTGGTATAGTACGGCACATAACCAGTTAAATTTTTTCTGTATGTGTGTTTATTCTATCCTAAAGTGGGTCTAGGATTATGGCATGAACATGTACTTCCATGGTGGAAGCGGAGAAATGAAGACGGGGTTCTCTTCTTGAAATATGAAGACATGAAGCGGGTATTTAATCTTGATATTATATTGTAACAAGAAAATCAAATAGGAATCAAATGCAATGAAATGAATATTGCCCACTTCATGTAACGTAGAGGTACTAAATTCTTGTATTCACATTGCCAGTAATATACAGATATGTGTTTCTGATTGGTACAAAGTACGAAACAAATATGTTTCAAATCGTGCAATCATTTTCAAAATCAAGATTGGAATTCAAATGTTATTTCAAATAACATCGTCATAAATCTCACTTTCATTAATATAACAAATGCATTTGTGCATATTAATTCACCCCATTTGCATATAATGTTATAAAATTTGGACCATTTTCTCATATCAAAGCCTTGGAATGGAGGTCCGAGTTTTGAAATATTATTATTTGAAACACCATTGCATGTTTCTGTAGAGTACATGTTTTGTCAGATGACAGTGTTTTTTTACAAAAAGAATTGAGACTATAGGTCTATTTCTCATCATTCCAGGACTTAAGAACTTCAGTTCAAAAGATTGCCGAGTTTATTGGTAAAAGTCCATCACCTGAATTGATTGATAAGATCGTTCATCTTTCTACGTTTGAGACGATGAAAAAGAATCCTCCACCAGATCATGAGTTTGTGGCTAAGATTCTAAAACTTAATGTCAAACCTGGAGAGTCAGCTTTGATAAGAAATGGTAAGTAAAGATACTATGAATATTTACAGTTGGTCGAACAGAGTGGGAAGAAAATTAGTAAAATTTCTTAAATGCTAGGGCTGCTCTTTTCAGATACGACAATATATGACATAATATTATAATTGTCTTATTTTATACTACACAGCATTACATCATACATCAGGTGATTCGTGTACCCATCTGTTCTGTTCTTTACAATTCAATTATATTATGTTCTGTTCTCTTCTGTTCTGTTCTGTTTTGTTCTGTTCTGTCTGTTCTATTCAGTCGTGTCCTGTCCTGTCCTGTACTCTATTCTGTTCTATTATATTCTTTTATTTTATATTGAATTCTATTCAACAGGAAACGTCGGGGGATGGAAAGATCATTTCACGGTGGCTCAAAATGAGTATTTTGACGAGAATTACAAAAAGTGGATGGAAGGAAGTGGTCTTGATTTTGATTTTGAGTGAGTGAGTGAGTGAGTGAGTGAGTGAGTGAGTGAGTGAGTGAATGAGTTATTTGAAAATATTCATGTAAGAATATATAATGGACTGTGGAACTGTATTTTACCAGTTCGTTTCCAATAAAATTCCTAACATACTGCTGCATATTGACAAGTGACACGCCATAGCGAGCATGTGCCTGCTATACCACATGACTAAAACAATTGAATTTGAATGAGCCCCTCAGTAGAGAGGAATTATTGAACTAGTACAATCGAGAGAACATGTTTTTTTGACACGCCATAAGCTGTACCATTCAAAAGATTAAATGTAATAAAACAATAATTATAATATTAACCATAAACAATAAAAATATGACGAAAAAATTTAATAAAGTAACTAACCATGTAATGACATTTTGATCGGAAATACTATTGTTATATCCTTCACTTTCAATTCAATAAACTTGTTTCCAAAGTCATTTCTGTATATTCGCAGTACGTTTAAGATCTTCCAAAATTAAAGACGATTTTTTTTCATGCATGAGTGAGTGAGTGAGTGAGTGAGTGAGTGAGTGAGTGAGTGAGTGAGTGAGTGAGTGAGTGGGTGAGTGGGTGGGTGGGTGGGTGGATGGGTGGGTGGGTGAGTGAGTGACTGAGTGACTGAGTAAGTGAGTGAGTTAGTTAGTTAATGAATGGTATTTACGTAGACAAACTTCTTTGTGTGATTCCAAAGTATAATCAAAAGAATTCAAGATAAGTCATGGGATTTCCTTTGCATTTATTGAACTCTCTGATTGAGAATGGCAAGAAAAAGGGCGCTAAATTTGAATGTAAAGGCAGTTGCGTCGGACCGGAGACAAAGGGTATTTTACTGTTTTCTCTGACGTCAACGATGACATGCGCATTGCCAAGACGAGATGTGTAAATGGATATTTCACCTTTTCAATCTCTCTACCGACCACTGACTTTTGGATTTTTATTATTGGAAGTTGATCAATACGAAAATAGAATAACCAAGATATGTGTACTTTGGTAGAAAAGACTAAATGTCATCCACTGTTTGGTTTCGTTATTGGAATCTTTGAAAGATAATTGATCCAGTGCAGCAGATTTTTCAATTCAAGAAAATTGGAGAAGATATTGACAGCTATAATCTACAAATATCTGCCTGTCTGGCGATCTATCTTTCTGTCTGTCTGTCTGTCTGTCTGTCTGTCTGTCTGTCTGTCTGTCTGTCTGACTGTCTGTCTGTCTGTCTGTCTGTCTGTCTGTCTGTCTGTCTGTCTGTCTCTGTCTATCTGGTTGTATCACTGTCTGTCTGTCTGTCCGTGCGTCCGTCCGTCCGTCCGTCCGATATTGGTAAGTTTCTTTATATTTATTTGTAGTTTTTGAGGTACAGCATCTATCCATCCATAGGTCAGACAGACAGACAGACAGACAGACAGTCAGTCAGTCAGTCAGTCAGTCAGGCGATGTATATGAAACAATCACAGTTGCTAGTCATAATTGACTGACTAATTCCGGATTTTGATGGAATGTGCAGAACATATAGCCCCCTCCTTCAGTTTTTATCTACACAGAGTCTCTAAACCGATTCACTACCATCTGATTGGCAGTCAGATTTTAATACACCATTGATTAAAAAGAGAGATAGGTCATCACTATCATACCATCACTCTGTGTCTCTAACGTCAGCTTGTTGTAAATTTATGGAGCATGTCATTTTTAAAGGCATATTGAATCACTGTGAAACTCATAACATCAATAATGAAGTGCAGCATGCATTCGACAAAACCGTTCATGTGAATCACAAATCTTGGAAACAATTGACGACCTAGGTTACTATACAGACCGAGGAATCCAAAACGATATCATTGTGATGGATTTTTCGAAAAAACCTTCGACACACTCCCATGCCCATATGTCAAAACTAGCTCAACCAGGTATTCGTGGTTCAATATACAGTTAGCTAAAATCTGTTGTAAGCAAACAGTTGTTGTAGATGGTGCTAAATTCATAGCTGAAGACGAAGAAGTACATCTCTGGACACATCTGTCAGCAAGAGCTTTCTCACATTAACTTTTTACAATGACCTGTTCAGCGCCATAGAACAATTACGTCGAATTTAATTTTGGCGCACTACAAATTCTTTTGATTGATTGATTGATTGATTGATTGATTGATTGATTGATTGATTGATTGATTGATTGATTGATTGATTGATTGATTGATTGATTGATTGCATGCTTGCTTGCTTGCTTGCTTGCTTGCTTGCTTGATTGATTGATTGATTGATTGATTGATTGATTGATTGATTGATTGATTGATTGATTGATTGATTGATTAGTTGGTTGGTTGGTTGGTTGGTTGGTTGGTTGGTTGATTGGTTGATTGGTTATATTTCAAAGATATTTGTTCTAATCTACCAGTAGCGTTGAAGGACTAACACATCCCTACCCAATCTGTAGCCTTGCAGGACTAACATAGCCCTAGCCAACCTGTAGCATTGAAACAATAACACAGCCCTCGCCTACCTATAGCCTTGAAGGACTAACACAGCCCTAGCCTACCTGTAGCCTTGAAAACCTAACACATTCCTAGCCTACCTGTAGACTTTATAGGACTAACACCACTGTAGTAATTTAATTTCAATACGTTTAATAAATTTTGATTTTATAGATTCTTGTTTAAATTGTATGTTTGCATGCAATGTCGAGAACCAAAGTTTCAAATTTATAGTTGTTAACCTATGGTCAATGTTAATTGGCACGTCATTATACCGAGTTCAGGTTTTATATATTACAGGAGAACCGTTTGATTCCAACAGGCTACGCTGGGTGATATTCAGGATTTTCTTTTACAAAGGTTGTGACATGTATAGCTGCACCACTACGTATTATGGCAGCAACCGCTGGCCCTTCCTCGTCCCACACAGAGAAAAGACTAATCATAAGGTTAGTGGAGACAAGCATGTGTCAACAGTTAAGGGCACTGAACTTAGAACTTATTCATAATCAATTAATAAGACATTCATAGTACAGTAAAGCTGGTTTAATAAAACCAACAAAATAACAAGTTAAAATTGATTTAGAAAAAAATCAAACCAGATTTTCAAATCATCTCTTTATTACATGGAACCTTGCAGGGAAAAGATATTTTTAAAGAGCAAAAAAAGGTAAACAAACAAAAAACTAAATTTGTAAAGAAAGAAAGTAAACAATAAACAAAAACCTATTTGTAAACAAGTATGGCCAATTTCAAGCCCATGTGTCTGCACTTATGTTTCTTAAGGCAGGCTGTAAGGCTGAGTGTTAAGTTTTGACCCTGACCTTCATCTTCAAGATCAAATAGAGAATTCTTCAATAACTTTGGAAGTTTTATATATATCTAGAGACATCATTCAATAAGTACCTTAACATTGTTAGAGGTAAAGTTGCAATTTTGACGGACATCTGACCTTGAACTTCAACTTCTAGGACAATTTTAAAATTTGCTAAGTGACTGATTAACTTTGTTCATATGGTCACAATTCAAATTCTTACACTAATATAATGGGTAACCTTGCTGATAAGATTCTAGGACCATATATCTGAAATACACCATACATGTTGTGTTGGATGGTATGTCTCCGAATACAGAAGACTCCTTAAACTAATTATAACTACTGAAATACAACAGTCATATTTACTATCAACTCATTTAAAACACACACACACACACACACACACACACACACACACACACACACACACACACATTCAAGACTGGAAAAAAGTCAGGTATGTTATTAAAAGGTATAGATTTAGTGTCAGTATAAATTTGTTCTTGATTAGGTATATTAATTCAAAGACTGCTGCTACCCATTGAAGAGTGGCTAAAATGAAGGTCCAGTCCATTAGAGGTGAGATCAATAGTTCTTTGCAGGATAAACCACACAATCATTTTCAAAAGCGTATGTAGTAGTATGTAGTGCTTTGAATATAAAGGAATATAAAGGCAGTATGCAGTGAGTAAAAATGTTCTTTTGGTGACACTTTACTTTAGTGCAATGCATTTGCTATGAACAGCTTCCTTTTCTCATTTTTACAACATGTTTTAAAAATATTTGTATTTAGGGGTACAAAACATCCACTGAAAGTAAAATCTATTTTGTTAGATGAGAACTGAAATGCCTCAAACTGCCACCCACAAAGTAAAAGGATTTAGATTTTTTATCCTACATTGAATTATTGATTCGTCCCCGAGAGGTTGTGTCACGTATTGGTGTACTATAGTCATTTGATTTTATTGAAAGACATTGCTTTAGTCTCAAAATAAGATGTCCTCTCTAGTCTACTACTTCCACAATTTCTTTCCATTTAGATGTTACTCAAAATCAAAGTCAAGACCACTGCCTTCCATCCACTTTTTGTAATTCTCGTCAAAATACTCATTTTGAGCCACAGTGAAAAGATCCTTCCATCCTCCAACTTTTCCTGATGAATAGAATAGAATCAAGTAGATGCGATTGAAATAGAATATAATAAATAGTCTAGAATAGAATAGAGTGGATCCATTACAGAATGGAATGTAATAGAATAGAATAGAATATTGTAGTGATTAAACTACCATTTTTGGCATCATGGGAATGTCCCAGGTTCATTCCCTTTTAAGTTGGTTGTTCGCATGCGTGAATTCCAAGAAATGTTTTTTTCCCGGATTTTGGAAAAAAATGTGCTAGACCACTCATAATTAAACAATAATGTACGCCCTCCCAGCCCATAATGGACGAAAGCAAACTTTGAACGACATAATGGGCGAGGCGACAGCCGAGCCCATTATGGAGTGCAAAGTTTGCTTGAGTCCATTATGGACTGGGAGGGCATACATTATTGTTATTATTTTATAGTTTTGCCAATGCCAGTGAATTTGTAGCCCGAGAAACGCAAAACAACGTATAATATACTCAGCGCTGAACATCGTCTGCCATGTTCGGCCCGGAAGCTGAATACTAATCCTAGCGACACACGTACGTACATAAGCTTGTATTGTTATGCTCGTTCCAGGGCTGCGATGCCCAATAACGGAGTACATTATCAGTAATAATGTACAGCGATGACGTCACAAAATTCACTGGAATTGGTAATGCTATAATATAATAGAAGATAATAGAATAGTCAAAGAATATAATAATGCTCCCTCTATTGTTTTGTTCTCTATTCCACCAACTCAAAACAAATTAAAACATAAAGCATGCATTTACCTTTCCTGATGAAAACTGACTCTCCAGGCTCGAAATGAAGCTTTATAGCTTTGGCCGTCAGTTTATGCTCTGGTGGAGGGTTCTTTTTCATCGTCTCAAACGTAGCCAGATGAACTATCTTATCAATCAATTCAGGTGATAGATTTTTACCAATAAACTCAGAAATCTTCTGAACTGAAGTTCTTAAATCCTGGAATGATGACAAATAGCATAGTCCTCAAGTTGAGTTCAAATGCATTCATTAAACAAACTAAATTCAGACAGTGTGTAATGGGAACAACTCTATTTAAAGAATGTACATAAAATGTTTAAGTACATCTGGTCTAAAATAAATGAAACATCTTCCTTTCATTTTAAAGGAAGAATCAGCGTCTCTCTTCATCCAAACTCACTAAACCAATCGTACTAGGGCATTCTTGGACACAATATAGTGATTGATATGAACATATAACCTACATACTGTCTGACACATTTACCACAGACTTATTTACGTCACAGTCTTCTCATATCTTAAAGGTGGCTTCGGGTTATTGCAATAAAAGGATATATAGTCTGACGTGGTATTGTTATTTGAAAAATATAACTGTGTTCACTTAAGCTTCCCATTTAGGTTATTCATGTTGATATTCCGTACATGGCGCTATATTGCAACTAACTACAGCATGTTGTGGATACCTAGTAAGATGCATTCGTTTTTCACTGACATGGATTTTGTCACACAGTTGTTATCTCTGGTAATAAAATGTATGTATGTATGTATGTATGTATGTATGTAATTCATTTTATTTTTTTATAATTCATTTAATCTTAATTATTAATTCATTTAATCTATGTATGTATGTATGTATGTATGTATGTATGTATGTATGTATGTATGTATGTGAATAGGGAATGGTGGCTGTTGCATATAGTTTCGACTATACGTTGTCATGGAGATCGTTTCGTGGAACAACTCCGTCTCACCAGACAAAAGAATCGTAACTATCCTGTATCTGTGCATTCTGTTACTAACGATCATAGTGTATTAGATATGTCCATTTTAGGAATTTGTAAAGGCTTCTGGTAATGGGGATTGATTGAGGAGGAGGAAATCGTGTTCCATCTCGGAACGCTAGAACCCCATGGAATTAATAGATTAATAGATTCCCTAATATCTAACTACGCTTATTCTATCTTTCAGGCGTGTTCTGGGGTTCTTTTTGTGCATGTGACTTTTAGATCTTTCCTAGTGTATATTTTACCGTCATTCTATTCCATAACATTTAGATATACAGTCAAGTGATGACCTATGATAATTATATATCTTGCTTTGATATCCTATGAGGAAGAATATTGATTCGAAATGGCAGGTTTGCAATCTTTTATCAGGACTGTTCTATTCATTACTTTTACACTCATATGTATGTATATGCATGTATGTATGTATGTATGTATTTATGTATGTATGTATGTATGTATGTATGTATGGATGGATGGATGGATGGATGGATGGATGGATGGATGGACGAATGTATGTATGTATGTATGTATGTATGTATGTATGTATGTATGTATGTATGCATGCATGCATGCATGCATGCATGCATGCATGTATGTATGTATGTATGTATGTATGTATGTATGTATGTATGTATGTATGTATATGTGTGTGTCTGTCTATCTGTCTGTCTGTTTGTCTGTCTGTCAGTCTGGGTGACCCTTATTACCCAACAGATATGTTTCCAGCTCCGACGTCAAAATGCATTTTCTTTTAGTTTCGCCAGCCTTCATTAATTTTAGGAACAGTGTCCTGTCTGCCAAGAGTAGTCAAGTGACCGGACTGTCGACGTCATCTACAGTCAATGCGGTGGCGACGATGCTCGTTCATGAACACAGCATTTCTTTAAGGATAGAAGTTATTCAAATATGGGGAGGGTGTTTGATGAGATCGAAGCAATGCCAATTGTGTAAAGAAACTGGGAAGGGGTTTGTTACCACGAATTCAGCAATAAAGAAGGTAGAGAGGAGGAAAAGAAGAGGCAGCAAAACATGACGATGATTTTTAAGTACTTTAATTTTTTTTTGAAAATTACATGTCCCACCATAATTGCTAAGAAAACGCAATGAAGGTCACCCTAATAAGATTTGACAATATTCTTACCCGTCGCATATCTTCATATTTCAAAAAGAGAATATTCTCTTCATTCCTTCTCTGCCACCATGACAATACATGTTCATGCCATTTTCCATACTCCACTGCAAGTTAGGTGTAAAATATCAATACATACATACATACTTGTACTCCGGTTAAATGTCGACTGACGGTTACAAATGAGGCTATTGACCAATCAGGGAAAAGCATGAAGACCGGAGTATCAACTGAGTAGCAAATTTACCTAATATCTTTGGCGGGAGTGTATTTTATGTGTATGAGAACCATGTGTGTGAGATGCCATCATGGGAAGAGTGATTAGATGCAGACAATCATAACAAAAACATGGCCCCCTGACTGTGTGTGACCAGGAAGACCGATTAGACACAGACAGTCATAACAACAACATGGCCCCTGACTGCTACTGAACTGATAAGACTTGGTTCAGTTACTGAACGTTATTTTTAGTAATAGGTATATAATAGAAACCGGTGGAAAGATAAACAGCAAGACGGGGCCGCGTTGTTTATCTTTCCACCGGTGTCTATTGTACTTATGCCCGACAAGTTCACAGGATGGCAGGATTAGTCCATCCATAGACCTTCCACTATGGTCCATCTCACCCTTGCTAGACTAGATTAAGATAAAGTACACACTGTCCCACCTTGCCAGGCTAGGTGATGATAATACTGAAATAAAAGTGTACACATTCGGATGGGGACACACACAGCATGCAGTGTTCACGGCGAAACCAATAAGCCATACAACATTCTCTCCTTATACCACCATGCTCATATGAAGACCTGCGTAAAATTCTTTTTGAAATGTTTACCATTTCTTTTGAATGGAAATAGTTGTGCCCTCCTTATCGTGTAGTCACTACTCCATTCATGGTGCAGTAGTATGACTTATCTTTAATATTACTCTCCACAACTTTTTTCTCCGTAATTAAGTTCTCCTCGTAATTTTTGCAAACTATTTTGGTCCGGGCCGTACTCTTGTATTTCATTCTTCAGACAAGGGAGGCTCCCCTTCTATACTTCCATGGTTTCTGACTTCGCTGGATTGGTTTTAATTGAACTACAAAGGTCAACCCAATTCACACCTTCTAAATCCCCCTTTGTCTTACACTATCCAATACTGATAAGACTTCACCTGCAACTCAGACAAGGAGTTTGTTATACCATGGATGTATTAGTGAGACCCGCTACACAAACTTTAATATTAGCTCTGGTAGAGGACTGCTAATCCTGTACATTTCAGACACTGGGTCAACATTTTGACAGCTAAAGGGTATAATAAATGTAAACATGACCGCAGAGGGTATTTAGAAGATGAACAAAATCACAGTTTCTTGTCTGTGATAAAATGTATGCAAGTCGCAACTTCCAAGGCAGGGAGAAAGCGACGGTTTGGTGTTAGGGACCGGTCAGTTTCTTCGGTCTGGGGGGGGGGCGGTGGATTGGGAGGGGGTCATCCTGTTTTTGAAATTGGTAGTAGGGGGGTCATGCTGTTTTCAAAATTGTGGATGGGGGGGGGTCATTGTGTTTTGGATTGTGATTGAAGAATATATAGCCTTGTCTGAAATGTGGTACATGTAGATATTTGTTTTTCTCCCTGTTTCTTACATGAATTCTTTAATATTACTTATTAGTTCAAGCATAACTATAAATATACATATACATGTATTACCTAGCTACCACACTAGTTACAGAACATGTCATGTAAATGCTTGGCTGTTTCACAATCAGTGCTTCGCTTATGTTACACTTTTGGGGCAAAACTGAACTTGAAGGTTTCGTAATGGTAATCTTCATAGATAGTTTATAAAAGAAGTTAATCTAAAATGTTCCCTACTCGTCACTATGAACTTGTCATAAGGGATTAATACACTTTCTATTTGGACACTACATGTTATTGATACTACAAATCACCACTTCTCATCAGATTCCAGTTTCTATTATACACAAGGTATGACCACCTAAAGTTCTCTAATATACCGGTGACTTTACTATACATGTAATATTAATGCCACTATAACAATGTTACGAGCCCATATTTATGTGACATGGGAAACTCATTTAAAACTTACATTTACGTTAGCTATTCAAAGCTTGGAAATATTACCTCAAAGGCGATGAATAACCAAAACATTGCCTTAATAGAAGCAAACAACTGCAGATCTGCCAGGGGGAAAACACCCAAGGGCTCCCTCACCCCCAGAGGTCACTTATGCATTCAACCAACAATCAGATGCACCAACAACCTTTTTACTGTCATAATGGTATTAAACTTTTCTTAAATATTTACACCCAATTCTAATTTGAGATGATATTGTCTTTTAAAAATGTGAAATGTTTCCCAAGGTAGTCTAAAATTGCCTTAAACTCCAAAACTCCCCTCCTAATGATACTACCAGTAGATGTGCTGACCTTTACTACATGTATATAATGATGCCATTTAACTGTTTAAGAACATATTTCAATCCTATGTAAGTTATAAAAAATAATTTGTCTTGTAAAGCATGGATTATTGCTTGAAAGGGTCTGAATAGCCTAAAAATTGGCTTTAAGAGTAAAAATCCTCCAGGGCTTCTAGAGGGAGACCCCCTTGGACCCCCCACATGAGGTGGACATATCACAGTCTCAAACACTTCCCCTCTTACTGTCAAGATGCTATCAAAGTATATTTCAAAAGTATTTCAACCCTGTTTAGTTGCTTTTTACATGTTGGTGCTGTCTTGTAAAGCTTGGAAATTGTTGTCTGACAGGGTCTGAATAGTCTCAAAATTGACTTTTCAGAGTAAAAAACCTCCAGGGCTTCTAGGGGGAGACCCCCTAGGACCCCCCCCCCCCCTAAGAGATATACATATTCCCTGCTCAAGCTTCCCCATGCCTTTCACCGTCAAGATGCTATTAAACTCCTTTTGGAATATATTTACCCTGTGTAGTCAATAATTATAATTATGATAGTGCTAACCCGGGATCTTATAAAGTAGATGCAAGACAGTCAAGCAGACCACACTGAGTCACGATCAAAAAATACTTGTCATGTGAATATTATATATGGGGGAGGGGTCATCATGTTTTAGAATTAAGTGATGGGGGTCAGCCTGTTTTTGGTTTTACAGATAGGGGGGTCAGTGAATTTTTATCGGCCCAATTTAAGACCCCCCCCCCAGGCTGAAGAAACTGACCGGTCCCTTATGACGTCTGAGGACATAGATCAGTGGCAGGAAATACACTGTCCATTGTGATGTAATTGCTATTTTCGTCACAACGTATAGATGTTATGATATACGTGTGTGACATTGAATGTTGACACCAGCGTGTATCAATTTTGTCGGCTTTAGGCGTCAGTCTTCTCATCGGAAATCAAAACACAGACGATGAGTGTATGAAGTTCTTACTGGGAAGAACATATCACCACGAATGAAGTTCCCGGAGTACAAGATAAATGCCATCAGGGCAATACACGCCTCCTACGTTGGCATGTATTTACCCGGACGGCATTTATTACATACACACACAAATACATGTATTTATGTATGTATATATATATATATATGTGTATATATATATATATATATATATATATATATATATATATACTCTTTCTTGGTTGTAACCAAGAAAGAGTTCCATTACTACCAAAACTATTGCGCTCTGGCACTGCGGTATAGAGCACTGTCTTAGCAGATTGATACCCACCGAGTTATATATATATATATATTATATTACAGCGGTTAGGTTAGGTTATAGGTTATGGCTTACATATCCATTATTCGTCTGTCCTGCTTGTTGTCTTTCTGTCTGTCTGTCTGTCTGGTTGTCTGTCTGTCTGTCAGTTTGACCAGAAAATCAAGTCGAATACCACGAAGTGTACTGTCATAAGTAATATAAAAATATATATGATATATTTGTTTGAATCGTGTACTTACCTGGTAGTGTACCATTTATAAACCCATCAACTGTTTGAGCAAATAATTCCCGATCTTTCTCAACTGTGTGATCTGCTGCCAAACATCGAATAAGGAAAAATATTGACACACATACATCTTTTGGGTTTCTTGCAAGATATATAATCTAGAAAAGAGAAGACGAAAAATAATATTTCAATGTAAATGTAGGATTTAAGAGATGTGGAGTTTTTGTTTAAGAAAATGATATACGAAGAAAACGATAATATTAATTACATTTATATTCTCATCCACATATAAGGGAACCTGAGTAAGTACATGAGTGGGGAGGGCCAGTATGAATTAGTCGGGTCACTTGTTAAAAATTTATTCTCGTTAGGCCATAATTTAGAAAGTGGAATTAGGGAAAGGTGACATTTTACTTTTGAGTCATTGTATTATCTATCTTTTCATAATTTTGTGAATCTTACATCACACTACTGCCACCATAGTAGAGTAGTACATTGTAACAAAACTTATCAGTCCAATCGCAACTGACAACAATTCAGTGAATCACTTGTTAGTCTAGTATGACGACAATAGTGGGTCTCACATGCGTGAAGGGTGAACAGTGTGGTAAGATATTGGTGTTAATGTGGTTGAATGGGGATCCTGAATTGTTCCCTTTGATTTCGGAAGTGTGTTCAGTTACTCTTTGAGAGTTCTGGCCTTCAGCTCGACCAATTAGTAGCAAACCCCGGCATTGATTAATACGCTTCCTCCGGCCCTCCCTCTTGTATATGAACGTTGAACGTTTCCTTATGGGTATGATCAGAAAATCTTACCTTTGACTTCGGCAGATCATCAGGCAACCAATCAATTGGCATATGTGTTGCCAAGTATCGCGGTGACTTCATAGTGTCCATATCAAAACAGAAATCAGGATGACCAATTTTTTTAAATGCATGGACTGATGGATGGTCATCTTCTCCGGTGATTAAAAACTCCAAACGACCTCCTCTTGTTTCCTCAGGTATCGCTTTGGAGTCTTCAACACTCCCATCGTTTAGGAGTAATCTGATAATGTGTTTGATCCAATTTGTCCCTATATTAATAAATAATTGTAAAGATTCAAATTTTATATGAATTGTTTAAAAAAATCACACACGTGCAAAAATATTGTTAAGATTTAAAGAATCCTATCGTGGAGGAGGAGTACATTCCTCTCCGGAATGGAGTGCTCTCTACAATGTTTAAAAACCCATAACCATAATATTTTGTTCGCCGCAGTATTAAAAAGTCAATCTGATGAACGTATGTAAATCTTGTGTTTTTAAGTAATCATTTGCATAATTGTTAGAAACAAATACAATCAGCTGAGTGTAGATTCTGATGGGCATCGTCGACCATGGAAAGTTCATTGCTAAAAACTTTTGACTACATGTGCACTATAACCTACCAAGCTCATGAACAAGTTTGTTATCTAATTAGAGATTTAAATCGCACAATCAGGTCACATGATGAATCCATAATTAGGTGTCGTCATGAGAGTGTATTAAGGGCAAGTATCGTGGAAATGTGACCGGTCTACCCACGTACGTCAGATTCTATTAAAATTGGTGCTACTTATTTGCACACGTTACGTGCGTGGTGGGGCGTGACATAATACTAACATATTCAAAGAGTCATAGTTAGGGGACTTGGATGGACGAGCAAAAATAATTTTAAAAAAAGGGCTAGGGCTGTGGTAGTCCTTCAAGGCTACAGGTAGGCTGGGGCTGTTTTAGTCTTTCAAGGCTACAGGTAGGCTAGGGTTGTGTTAGTACTTCAAGGCTACAGGTAGGCTATTGAAGGCTGTGTTAGTCCTTCGAGGCTACAGGTATTCTGGAGATATGTTAGTCCTTCAGGGCTACAGGTAGACTATGGCTGTGTTAGTCCTTCAAGGCTCCAGGTAGGCTATTGAAGGCTGTGTTAGTCCTTCGAGGCTACAGGTATTCTGGAGATATGTTAGTCCTTCAAGGCTACAGGTAGACTAGGGCTGTGTTAGTCCGTCACGGCTACAGGTAGGTTAGGGAAGTACATATGTGGTTCTTTTAAAAAGAATAACAAAATATAATAACCTCGACACTAGCACAATATCATTTAAAATAATAAAATAATAAGATTGTAATATTTGATTCTTACCAGATTTAGGATATGTAATTGAGAACAGATCGTCCGGGCGTATTTTCAGCTTCTTTATTTTTTCTCTTGGGTGATACAATAAAATGAAATCCTTGTCATCCATTGCGAAGGTTTTAACTATGTTCTACCAAAATTGTTCTAGATCTGAAATCGGCAAGACAAAAAGAGAGGATGTAAGTTTTTTATGTGTAATTCATTTACAGGATATCCAGCTACAATGATATAATTCGAAATTTGAAATCATGGTCGCTGTGGGCTGTATAATCAGAAATGGAATAGAAAAGAAAATTGTCCGACAAGCCAGAATTACTGTCTCATATTACTTCCCGTTTCATTTTACCATTCATTGGTTCTGTTTTGATACCCAAAGAAAAACGACAAGGAACTGTAAACTCTACACTTTAAAAGGAGATCGTACTTTCTTGTGTCGTTTTGTCTATGTACATTAAATATGCAAAATCCTTTATAGGTACATTTAATGGTAGCAGACAATGAAAGTGAAACTTTTAATGTCTATATTCGATGTTGCACATTTGTTCATTTCATGTACACAAAATGTCACAAGAAATTGTATTCATTCAATCTCTCGAATATATTTCAAGTGTAACGTGTGCAGTTTCTAGTCTCATTATTATTATTAAACAGATCTAGAGCCAATGAACGGTAACATGCAACTGGGTGGTAACCAGGTGTAAACTTGATTGTCTTCCTTACAGTGCGATGAACAATTTCAAATTGTTAGAAGGCAATTAATATATATGCTTGTATACATTTATGCAAAATTCATGTCATTAGATTGAACTTGTGCAAACAATTTAATTTATATATGTGGCATTGCAATGAAAATTGATTCATTACTTGACAGTAAAAGACAAAAATAACGCCAATGGAATTGTAGCACAACTGTATTGTTTAGGCAATGATGTATTGTTCAGAAGGTTTGATCAGTATGACATTATTTTGTCTCAGCGGGTCGATTCATACCCATCACTGCAGCTATATATTTTGGCACACGATACTGTAGCTATGGGTGTGGTCTTGTTGATAGGCTATCCATTCCTGTTGTTACCTATTTTCCGACTTAAAATTTTAAAAGAAATTGATCTAGACTTATCTTATTATAATATACACCACTACAATGTATTTCACTTTGGTATTGGAGTGGTTTTGTTCCTAGATATCTATGTGTTCATTCTTTAATAATAATCGACTTCCCTATTATTCCATTTTGTTGTCTTAGGAACATATAGGCCAACCAATATTTGGCTGTTGCTATGAACACAGTACTGCTGCTAGGGATACATGTATCCATTTTTGTTATAGGAAACCGATGGTCTTGCTGCTAGGCATACATGAGTTCCTTTTCAAAATGCTCACCCAATCTATGCCTGCTGTTAACTATGCAGTAACCACCATCAGTTTTATGTTGCTATGGGCATGAACCTTTTGGTACTTTTGATAGACATGCGTGTGTTCATATTGGTGGGTTTATATACAGTTGCCTACCCATCCCGTTGTTATCATTACAATATACACATCATTTCACTGTTGTTATGAACGTGATGTTAATGCTGGACATATGTGACTTCATTGTTAGAATGTCCACCCCCTTTCGATTTTCATATACATTGGTGTTCTTTGCAATATACATCATCGTGTATCAGTTACTATGGCCGTAGTCTTGTTACTATGCATATTTGCAAGCAGTTTTTCACGTTTATCC
This sequence comes from Glandiceps talaboti, assembly GCF_964340395.1. Taxonomy (NCBI): domain Eukaryota; kingdom Metazoa; phylum Hemichordata; class Enteropneusta; family Spengelidae; genus Glandiceps; species Glandiceps talaboti. The sequence continues at coordinate 17,470,574 of NC_135562.1, read as the reverse complement.
ACTTGTCTACTCATCCATGTTGTTACTTTTACTATGTACATTCATATACATTGGTGTTCTTTGCAATATACATCATCGTGTATCAGTTACTATGGCCGTAGTCTTGTTACTATTCATATTTGCAAGCGGTTTTTCACGTTTATCCACTTGTCTACTCATCCATGTTGTTACTTTTACTATATACAACATTATTTGACTGTTGCTATAGACTTGGTCATGGTTCACGTGTCAATATTTCTTGTAAAACATCTATAAATTGATACATCTAGAAATAACCCTTAAAATTCAGTCCTACCCAACTAATAGTTTTCGAGATAAATTTTATATTTTTAGATCTAATATGCATATCACTGATAGGATCACTGTGCCCTGAATGAGTATTAATCAACACATCACCAGAAACATTTCAAATTTGAATTGTCATCTCCAAACCATCATCAGATTATTGATTTTTTTTATTATGTGTTATGTAAATTTAAATGAAGATTACTACTAGAAAGCTACCAAATACAGATGTCCACCAAGCATTTTTGAAATCTACAGAAAAAATAGTTTTAGAAAAGTAATGTTTCATTTGGTACCTCATTTTGGTACCAATTGGCTAAAAATCAGGGTCTGGCTAATGGACTATATGCAGTGCGCTTCGTGTGTCGCGTGACCTGTTATCAGGTGACTTTCACGAACATATAGTTTGCTGACCCTACTCACCCTGCTCCGCCGATCACCTATTTTCATCAGATTTCGGTGTAACTTTCCATAATTTCGAAATACAATACCATAGAGTTTTAACATGTTCTGGTTCCTATGTCGGTCATACCTTGGAGATAATTTCAATCTTCACTGAATGACGTTTCCCTGTGATTGTGATGGTTAAGTTTGTACTTCTATCGTGTGTGGAATACAGACGATGACCTATAGTGTTTTCAAGGTCGTGTTGTTTATATGGACTCGGAATTCCTGTCTGAATAGTTGTAAACGAGTGAAAATACAAGAAAGGTGTATATATATTGATGTGTTCTAACAAAACATGCTTGCCAAGCTCAATGTAATTGACGATACATAAGATTATACTTACCTGGTGAGTTTCACAAGGTGTCTCAACTCAACTCAGCTTGACGTCGTTCTCGATTTCAACCTTTCAGGTGTATGGAATGTTTAAATTGAGGGCGCTTTAATAAATTCAGGAAGTTGATTTACCAAGATAAATGAGTTCAAAGTATGGGTATTGTGTATGTACGTATTTTTTTGCTCATACGCATGTAAATCACATCCCCTTGTCATTAGGTAAAACCTTGACCCTATCCTTTTTCACCAGATAGAGGTCATAAACTTTTCAATGTACTCTAATAAAATGTTTTACACATACATGTGTGTGTGTGTGTGTGTGTGTGCGTGCATACACACATACATACATACATACATACATACATACATACATACATACATACAGGTCAGTGACCATGTACATGTATACTGCTGCCTAACTTGCTCACTAAAACTCATCCAACAAAGTATGGGTGACACAACGTGTCCATCAACATGCCAACCTTAATTAAACATTTCACAAATCAAAGTTATTTTCAAAGGCACTACTTTTTGCTTTTTAATTGCGTTTATTGTGAATTCAAAAAGATAGGAAAAATATGAAAAGATAAGGTTCCCAGTACGTACATGTGTCAGACAAAATAACAGTAAATGAGAACTACAATTCAAAAAAGAAGCCAATTGTCTTCAAACTAATGCATGACACTGTTTTTTCTGAAAAGGAATTGCTCTGTTTGCTTAAAACAGTTCTAATGTTGATTATCACTAATTTATAATACGGGGGTACCCTTTTAATCTTGCAGTTCTTGATATTTTACTTTATAATAACTAGTAAATGGTTTAAAGTACAGAAAATGAAATGATCGACGTCCCTACAAGAATTTGCGAAGCTGTAAAATTCTGTGGGTCGAAATGGTTAGAACACTATCACTAGCAATGAAGCGGTGTTACATTACAAGATTTCCCTATGTTCTGTCAATGAATGTACACAAACCGTATAGTCTCAACATTGCATATATTATACTGTGTGCTAATTTCCGTTTGAAACTTTGCAACTTGGAATCTAAAGTCACTTTGAAAGATAACTAAAACCATTTGTGACAGTTCTTCTAACTCTACAGTAAAGATATGTAAAAATGTAGTTTCTATTTCGGAGGAATAAAGTATTCAGAAGTGATGTGTTTTCTTATATCTCGAATTTTGCACTTGTAATGGACAAAACGTGTTACTTGAATACTACCAAACCAGAGTGACTATAGTGTTTCATTTAGGAAGTTTGATGTTATTTAATATCTCATACAAGGATATTTAAGCAATAAACCACCACCTGGGTATGGTATTCCCCGAAGGTATGACCAGTTAACGACGCGAATGCGTATATGGTGGTTATTGTTGTTATATTAAACCAGTATATTGAAATTTGAAAAGAAACTTTTAAAAAACGGTAAAACAAACTACACGTTTGAATTGAAATGAAGTGTAGGTATACATCAGCCCCAGAACCAGAATATCTGTTGAACTTCCATTGTGATTCCATCCAATTATACGGGACGATATCACGATATGAACCCTGGATATGAAGTCAAGGACAAGGTCACTAAATTTATCTTTAAACGATGAATAGATTAATACTGTACTGCGTATACATGTAGTTTTGCTTAGTTTGTATAATGGTAAATTAATTTGTGAATGGCCGAAGTTAGATTCGGAGTGGGTCACTAATTTTTGCGCAAGGGATTGTAGGGTTTTTGTTTTTTGTTTTTTTTTGCAATATTAAATGTGTTGGTAGTCAATCGAATAAACAAATATTAAGTCAAAACTAAAGTGTGTGTAGTAGTAATAAAGGGAAGGGAACTCCGAACACCATCAATATCAATGTCAGTAAAGACGCAGTTTCAGGAAAACTTAGTGTGTTGAATTGTATTTGTGAACTCATCAGAATGTGTCGAGGGGAGGGGGGCGACACTTTTTTCATGCATGGAAGATGGGTGGGTCAGAATGTTTTGTGCAAAGATTTGAGGGTAGTTTATATATTTCATGCCACAGTCTTTTGCAAAACACCGGCCCACCCCCTGCAATTTCTGTCCAGTCCCTTACGTACATTGTCTGCCTCACCGTGTCTGCATTTTAGATAGGGCCAAGAACAACGCTGTAAGATTATGCTAGCTGAGCCGTTCTAAGGTAGTGGTTTTGAGTATGACGTAAAACTAACATTGATTTCGTGGGATTATATATTCATCACATAATTAAGTTTTTCCACATTTTTCCTCTATTTTGAATCGAATTTTATGAATACTGCATCTTTTCATCTTGCATTGTACTTTATTCTTCATCACGCATCAAAAATAGCGTCCGATGGCTATGCAAATTACGTAATCGTGTGACCTGTTATGAGGTCAATCTTACATGCCGGTTACACTGTGCCGTGGTTTCTCGACAGAAATTATCGGTTATAACCTAGCGATGTACATGTTATACCAAATTTATCTTTAAAACTAAGTAAACTTTGTCTGAATGCGACTTTTGTTCCGACATTTTAATTATATTAGCTCAGGATTACGTTCGGAGCTTTGAGCTCAATCGTACCGGCTGCGTGCCTACTAGTCCTGCTTGCAGACGCTTCAGGGGTCTATATTACTGACACGACCCTCAACACCGTCCTGCGAATAGCAATGTACTCGGCCTATTAAGACCACAAGCAAAATGCCTGTGCACCAACTGCAAAAGAATTACCTACCCAACCATCAAATATTAGCAATCGATCGAATATCTATGCCTTTCCCATTCCTCTGACATAGTATTCCCGAAATAGCGTCGAAATCGTACCTTTTCAAGTTCGAACCGAAATTTAAATAACACTCGTCAACACGGCCATATTTGATATCAGGAGTTAGATGAATAATTACCCAGAGACACTTACGCTGATTCGTACATAAGGAGCTGTGATTAAATTTATGGTAGAACTTAAAAAGTTCCGATTTCGAGAGTTTGGTCATCCGCAATGGGACTTTTGCGGTCAAGACAAGTTAAACCGGCTAAATAATTGATTTATTGCTAATATTTGACCACTGGGTGATTTTATACCTTAGTTACCAGTATTCTTGGTAAGCCCGTATTTCAAGGCTGGCTCTTTGCAAGCAGGACTACGAGCCTGCATACAAATTGTTATCGATAATCTAAATGTTTTTTAGATAGAATAAAATCTGTTCAATAAAAATACCTATGCGTATCGGACTCATGCCACCCAATGATGTATGTAAAGTAATGTGTGCATTTACGGTTTGAAAGTACATAATTATTACGACAACTTGATCGTAGCGTAGCAGGAACACTCGAACAGTTGAGGAAAAAAGTTCGGTAGAACAGGGGTGATATGCGTTTTTTGATCTGCCCTGTTTGACGTCACACAGTAGAAGATATGCACGAGCTTATGTGATAATATTACATATTACATAAGATAAAATAAAATAAAATAAAATAAAATAAAATAAAATACAGTTATTGATAGCGTGCAAGCATATAAAATGATACATTTTATCTCACTGTGATCACAAATCAAAACCACAGAATCAGAACTGTTACGTCATATAGTGAGATAAAATGTAACATTCCATGTTCGTTTGTACTATCGGTGTCTGTATTTTGTTTGTATAATTCGTATCGAAAAACGTTGTGTGAAATGTGAAAAAAAAACTTGCCGCCTTATTGAAAGTTTACGGTCTTTCTGGTTTTGTGAGATGGAATGAGATTTAAAATGTTGCTCAAAACATGAATATGATTTAAATTAGCGATGATACCGGGTCCATTTTTTAAACGAGGTTTCCTCTCTGTTAAAAATATCTGGTAATGTCTAGGGCGTTATTTTGTAATATTCTATAGCCTATTAATACAACTTAAGTAAAGCATTCGTTCGCGTTTCACACGCATTGTTTATGTTCCGTTTAGTTGTTGTTATTTGTTTACTCCCGTGCCAGAATATTAATTTGATACTCAGCAGTCTTACCCCAGACCACAGACCATACTCAACAGTACCTGTCATCAACAGAGTTTAGGTTCTGAAATAAAATGAAATGAAATGAAATGAAATGAAATGAAATGAAATGAAATGAGAGAATATAATCACTTAATTGATCACACAATAATCAATTAAATCATAATTATGTAATATCTAAAACAATATACAAAACATACGATTACTGTGTTTTTCTTTTGGTGATTTCCATGCGACTCTAAACCGTGTACACTTTGATAAAGTGCGATTAGATCACAAACCACAGCCCCTCCACCAACGGTCTATGCACAAACTAAATAAAAGGAACAATGGAATCGTCATTCCTAAAAGGAAAATTCACTCAATGACATGTCAAAAATAGTTCGCAAAACCAAATCACAAATGAAATACTCCAACTTATCTAAAAAAAATAGTTATTGTAATTAACAATGAACGAATTACGAAAGGGAAACAAAAAACAAACAAGCATGCCACAATAAATCACAATACCAAATACCATCCCATCTCCCCGCCAAAAAAGAGAACAATCAGATCAACATTTGTGAGATAAAACTGAGCACAACTTTTGAAATAATTCACCTTTACAGAAGAAGTAAAACAGAAGCGATAATGGTGAACACAAACGAATACATTCCTGCCTCAAGTCCAACAGCAGCGTTGTCTGAAAGAAAGGACAAAAACTATGGTTAATTGATGAAACAGTTGAAATTCTTAAAGGTGCATTCACAATATTCGATGTGATTAGCATTTAATTTGCGCTGCAAAAGACATCATTTATTTTCTCCGGTTCATATACACCGGTTCATATACCTTGTTTGAAGATTTTGCTACTCGTGGCCTGCTTGCCCTCCTAAAGTTTTATTGTGGTGTGAAACACACACACACACACACACACACACACACACACACACACACACACACACACACACACACACACACACATACACTGTGAAACTCCAATTTACAAATAATAAGTGGCAGTATTACTGTAAACATAGTTGGCCCACCTAAATCACACATGAATGTTACAATTTTGTATATCAGCACAGGGATAAATTTTTCATCGACTGTCATTTTTGTGTCAAAGATTGACACATGTAGGTATGCGGTATCATGTTATCGAACCGTATAATAGTATAAGTAATTACTGAGCTTATGAGACATTTGGTGTCCATTAGTACTGCCGTGCACTTACCAGCTACGCAATAATCCGAACTCTTTTTCCCAGTATAATCTAGCTCTATGCAAGACCTGCTGTTATTGGAGACGGGATCACTTTGTACTTCTAGCTCTGCACACACATGGGTAGCACTGTCACATCTGGATGGAGTAACTTTTAGGTTTACGATTTCAGAAGTGTATTGGTAATCGCTGTGCGGTTTAACACTCTTTTTAGAATTTGCTGGATAGGAGGTCTCAGTTATGCGGTCTCCCGTGATTGTGTGTACGTAATACAACGCTATATCTTGAATATCTCCACCATAGCCAGCAACATCGCACACGTGCAAATCGAATGTAATGCTAGTTGTTGTTCCACACCCTATTGGCGATGCAGGGCCAGTAATTACTAATTCACCAGCGGCAAGATCTACAGAAAATATCAATAGTTCCATCAACATCTTAAGATATGAACATCATGACATAATGAATTTTCTTTATTATTGGTGCAAGTACCTTCACCTTTCACGCTATATTACAACACAATTATTACGAGAGTATAGTCTGTACTGTACCACCGCGTCTTATACCAATGGGGCCAGAGGGGTTTACCGGACACGGCGTGCTGTAAAAGGTTATCAATATTTTTTGTAATCTATGGAATGATATCTAGGTGGTTTAAAATCTACTTCAGACGGTAGAATATATATAAAGTAATATAACAATGTACAGTGTTTGTTTGAAAATTTGAAATTTAGGGGTAAAATTATGAGATTATATAGAAATAAAAATTAATGTGAAAAGTGGCTGAATTGAAGGATTTTCATTTATCATGTAAGAAATGGAAACGAAAACTTACACCATCGACATAGTCACATTGACATCACGTCCAATGACTAATATGTACAATAACTATATCTTTATCTTTATGGAATTTGATAATTGCACATATTAATAAATGTTATAATAAATTGTTGCCTAATTCTAGGGAACCAACTGATCAAGGAAGGATAGTTTGGACAGTTGTGACTTTGTGAGAAATTTTAACATCTAATGAAGTTTGACTGAAATAATGTATTGACACGTTCCTTGACTGTGGCAACATTTACATGATGTCAATTGTTCACTGTCTGAATCAAGATAAGATGAACACTTTTGAAAGACTGTTACCTAATAGTGTGTCGACACTATAAGTTCATCTGCAAAGCTCCTACAGATACAACCCAAATAAAATGTTCCAATTCACACAAATAAATAATTTAAGACATACTTTTTGTTGTTTTACAAATGTATTTTAAAAAAAAACTAAACAACACTTAATTTCATCAATCAACAGTGCAATGATATATCAGACTCCTCCAATATTTCGACGATTAACAGCCATCTTCATCTGAATCTATAGATTAACGATAATTTTCCAGAGCGCCCCAATCTACCAAATCGATGGAATTTTTCATCCCCGAACCCCTACCTATTCCACCCTATCTCGGCAATAACAATGGCTGGTCCCTGCTAATTGTGTACATACCTGGACAGTTTGTGTTACTAGGTGTAGTAAGGTCAAGCCCAATACATGAATCATTATTATCTTGGTTTTCACTTGAAGTACCAGTATCATCAACTGCTATGATGACAGCACAGAGATGAGTGTAAGCTACAGTTCCACAGTCACCTGGGTCTGTTGTTGACATTTTGGATTGTTCGATGTTAAGTGATCCTCCTGCTGGCACTGTGATAGGCCCACCGCCATAGGCTGTATAGGTGTATATCAATTTACCATTGTTGCTCGTTTCGTAACGTTCACTGTCTATATAATGAAATTGGACTTCCTTCACTTCGCCATCTGTGTTACCAAGGTTACATATGTCCAGACTGAATGTGAGGTCAAGCGTTGCTCCACACTCAATTGTGGACTCATACTTAATTGAAAATTCACCGGCAGCTAAATCAAAGACTGTAATGTGTAAAACAGAAGTTGAAAGATTGGTTAATAGATGAATACATAAAAAAGAAAATCAGGCAGGCAGACAGGCAGGCAGGCAGGCATGTATAGACGGATGGTGCTATAAGCAAGGTATTGAATTTGGCGATAGATTTCAAAACCTTTGGAGCCGGCGTTATATGACACGTAATCACCAAAACATGCTCCCTATCAAATACGTAAATCCTCACAATCATTGATAAGAAATAAGACTTTGGAACTGTTTATTAAAGATACTCACCATTTCCTTCTGCACATGCTGCTGGTATCCATGACTGTATTAAGATTGCAAGGAATACAATTAATATACCCGAATCCCTGTATTAAATTAAAAAAAGAAATTGACTTAATACATATGTTTACTGTAGTTGACAACATTAGGGGAAAGATCAATTGTTCAATGTAAAGATAAAAAACCAAATTCGTTTAGTTAAACCTCATCCCATCCCACCCTATCCCCTTAAACTCAAGTGGCCAAAATTGAAATTTGTTTCAGACATTATAACCAATATTATAGCTAGTATTTAGTGGTGACAAATAGATCTTTCATTGACACTTACATGTATTTTAGTGCCATGCATTTATTATAACGAAAAATCTTCCATTTCGCAATTTGATGACATTTTCAAAAAAGAAATATTTGTATTTAAATGATGTTAATAACTGTTTCGAAATGGTGTTAATGTATATTTCATTGGAAGGGTAGATACGTTCATGGGGTTTGACCCCTTGGAATGGATTGCAAATAAAGTTATTCAATGTATGTCGAAGATGTATGTCAAAGGTGAATGACCAGAATTTTTTATTAATATGTTTACTCAGTTGCATGTATATCAAAGTGTTATCATATTTGGTTTCAAAGAAAGGCATTTCGGTTGAAATAGGAACACCAGTTGAACCTTGCCTTGTGTATCTTGATTAAGAAATGAATTTGAGACTATTGTAAGTGTGATGTATACATTTTTATCGGCAAGCAATGTGATTTGATAAAATACATTTTGTGACTGGTAATAATATAATATCAAAGCCCTTAAGCTCGCGCAGGGTAGATTCATTTGTGACCGGCTGCCTCATGATGATATTGTAGATAGCGCCCTCCGCATGGAGAATGCGTATAGTATATAGGGCGCGCATGCGTAGTCATTTTCAACATGTGTTGTTATGCCCCTCAGTGTGGGCATGTACAATGTAGACACCAGAATTATTTGTAACATGATTTTATTTGAATTGTCAATGATATTCTTCAACGGTAAAAATTATTTAATTTGCTGTCAACACTGACTGCATCAGAAAACTACATTGTGAAATCATTGTAATTAACAGCTCTAGCAACACTGGTTTGTTTTTTGCAAAGCCTCACTTGTGTCAAGTTCATTAATTTTTGCTAAAGAAATTGTCTGTATTGACTGTGTGTGTTGATCATACGTAGTGCCTGACCGTTTCTTGTTTATGGCCAATGATCTCCTTTTCCCCCTCTTTTAGCTTGCATGCAGCAGATCCATGGACTTGCACGCTTGTTTCTTAGAACCTACATGTGTTTCTCTAGTCATTTCCTGCACCACGCTGAACATTGCTAGAACAGGCTGAATTGGTGACAAAAGCATTTAATAGATGCCAACAAATTATGAAACCCTATAACTTGTCCAGTGATTCCACACAGTTTGTGGTCTAAATATGTACTTTTTTTGCAATCGATTTATTTTTTGCCATTGTCAACAAACATTACTTTGCTAGTCTCTGCAGGTACAAAAGAATTCTGTCCATAATAAACTGGACAATATTAATTTTCATGGCCTAATTAAAATCAATATTCATGATATAGCATAACATGATTTTTTTTGACTCAGTATAAGAAGTAGAATTGTTGAAATAATCACATCATATTGTGACATGTCAATATGAAGAATAGTTGTCCTAACATTTATATAAATATCAATATGAAAATGAATGTTTTTTCAACATTTATATAAAATCTCGCAAAGTATTTCCTCTTGTGCATGTCCAATGTCAATATATTTCTTTTACTTCCACTTGCACATTAACATTTCCCACAGTAGTAGTATTTGTTTTGTTTTTCATAGTACTATTTTCAAATAAAATCATGACAAAATTTGCAGTTCATTCAGTCACTCTAAACATAAAAATTCATGCAATTATTGACCAGTGATAACCATGATGTATGTTTTCTTGATAGAGTAAATAAGATGTATCACGGACAGCTGGTCCAGATTGTTTTGAAAAAGTAGTCAGTCTAGAAAGACGTCTATCTATTATTGCTAGTTTTCAAGACTTGTTGGCACCAAAACCAAACCGCTATCAGAGACGTGCTAGTTTGTACACAATATAAATCACATACTGTACTTTGGTCCTTATTTCATTGATAATCTTTCTACAAAGTTTCATATAAATCCATTCATTATTCTCTCAGATATACTGCAAAGTAATAAACAAGCTAAGGTAAAATGATAATATGTCTATAAACCAGCAACAGCATATACTTTTACTATATTGTTCCATAGACAAGGCTTTTTTCCTTGCCTTCCATTGTGCCGTACTGTGCCGTACTCAGATTAGATGGTGTTATTGTGAGAAATAATTTAACGATCAATTGTTACAATAGATTTCAATGGTGAAGAAATTTTTTATAGCTTAGCGCCGCCTAACCTTCCTAGCAACGGACATGCCGGGCGGGTATGATATAGATCGATCGTCTGGCCCATCTCGAGCTTCGATTGAAAGTGCGCCACCAACGTGAGCTATGGGATATGATCGGGGGGGGGGGGTGAACAAAAATTACCACCACACACTCTTCAAAAATTCAAAAGGTAGAGGTCAAAACTCTACATTTTAGCCATAAACAGAGGTCAAAATTCTACATTTTAGCCATAAACAGGGGTCACAACGTTCACGGCACTGTTCAAATCGTCTGAGTGATCTGGTCATGAGTTTTGAACACTTTTGATACACTTTCATATGATACGTACATGCTTCAGCTAGTTCATTGGCTGCTCGGGGGCCGGGGGCGCCTACTTCCGATACAGACGACTGAAAACAACCCGTGGAAACAACCTTGTTCAAAATATGGGGTCAAGAGTCGTATGTGCATTCATAGAGGTGGATCAAACCTCTTTAAATTTCAAGACTCAAAAGTCTACATGAGTCGAAAAGGGGGGTCAAAACTGCGGTACATACGTATAAACCGTTTCTATCCCCCGGGGGATATGATATTGTACTACAGAGAGAAACACTGGGTTTTCAAGTATTTGTATAAGCAAGAGAAGGGTCATGATCAAACCTCTACATAATGCTTTAAAATTCAAGACTCAAAAGTCTGCATGAGTCGTAAAAGGGGGTCAAAACTGCGGTACATACGTATATACCCTTTCTACCCCCCCCCCCCCCGATATGATATTGTACTACATTTTCAAGTGTTTGCATTGATATTTTTGTTGAATTTAAAGACCAATACATATACAAGGAAGCAAATGAACACTCATCATGTTTAAGCTTTATTGCAAAAATATGTAGTCGCGATCGTCCGCTCACTTCACACCGTTCACGCTGTATACATTATTTACACGCCTACGCACGCACGCACGTACGTACGTACGCACACTTCACATATAGAGTACAGGGTCTGTGTATGTTCTTTTGCAAAGTAGAAAAAAAACACGAAAAATCCATAGCTTTTTCATCGATGTGAAAACGGAACAAGGAAAACAAATAGTTTGTTTTTTCTTGTCATCGATGTGAAAGCAGAACAAGGGAAACGATTCCGGTTTGTTTCTTGTCATCGATGTGAAAACGGAATAAGGAAAACAAATAGTTTTTTCCATTTCCTTTTCATGATAAAAAAAATACAAAAACAAATCCAAATTGATGGCACGAAAAACGTTTTTCAACTTTGCAAAAAAAACGAAAAACTAATGGATGGTATACACACGAACCGTATAGTAGTGCTGTTTTTATTTTCTTCAATATTCGGTTATGAATATCCATAATCTTAGCTTTATTGTTCCGTGATGCCCGTGATCCGCCTAACTATAGTGTTTCTCTTGGTTTAGGAATTAACTTTACAATTCACGTATACACCTTGTCATATTTTAGTGGCTGCCTTTTTAAAACTAAACTAATTATAAATCGTCAAGTAAACATATACCGTACTGTGTTCTAAAACTTACTGTATGTGTTTCTATTCTATTTGATTTTGGAAAAGATTATTCAAAGATTAATTAGAACAGCAAAGATTGTTGTCGACAATCTAGGAAGGAATGATAATCGTCGTACTTAGTGATCACAAATTTACACTTTCATCTAATCTGTTTAAAATACTAATTTACTACTTACCATATGGATGAGGATTAGTGTATTTATTTTGGATTTTTAATTTACACAAGTTTATCATGGCTTTCTACTTGAAACATCAATGTGAAACAACATCGACAAAGTCTGTGTTTTCAACTAAATATTTTGCTAAAAGTTAACAAATTAAATGTGTAACAAGTTTATTGTACATACAATAGCAATCATTTTACATATTTATTTAATTATTTGCTGTGTTTTGAGATACAAACAAGGTTTCACATCGATTTTTCAAGTAGGAGGCCATAATATAATTGTACGTTTTAGAAATTAAATACACAAAATAAATACCAAATCCCTCATCCATATGGCCACTTGAAAGGTTTTTGTCCAAACATTTATCCTGCCATAGAAGTAGACGTGAAATTTTTTTTATGTATTCATGTCATTCTTAATTACCGTATTCCTTTGCATTATAAACTGTATTTATCTCGAAGTCTCGAAATACTCATAAAGACACATTAACGATAAAATACGTTACCTCATCATGGTGCGAATCTCTCTATATCACAACTGGAAAGAACCTTTGCGCAAAATATGAGAATTTCCTAACATTCATTCATCTTTTAAAGTATAACCGAGATAACAGAAACTATGTTTGATTGGCCTCGTTGGAATAAGGGGATCGTTTTATTTACACACTGCAAAGTACTGATTGGCTATATTCAATTATCTTAACATAAATTCTATGAATTCATAGTTGGATAGTTACCGGCTCGAATTTGTATTACTCCGCGGAATCCTTCTTGGAGCATTATGACGTAAAACTAACATTGATTTCGTGAGGATTATATATTTATCATATAATTAAGTTTTTCCACATATTTCTTTTTACAATTTTTTATTTTTTTTTCATCGTTTCATCGGGCTTTATTCTTCATCGCGCATCAAAAAATGGCATTCGACGGCTAATGCAAATTACATCATGACCTGTTGCGAGGTCAAGCATACGTATATCATACTGCACTGTGGTGTGGTTTCTCAACCAAAATTAACATAACCTTGCGATGTACATGTAATATCAAATTTTGTTTCAAAACGTAAGTATATTTTGTCTGTATCTACCTTACGTTTGTTCCGTCATTGTAATTATATTCGCTCGGGATGTGTAAGTTCTAAGCTCTGAGCTTGACGGAAAATCGGAAGTAAGCTTACTGGCTGCAAGTGCTACATACAAATTATCATCAATAATCTACATGAGTTTTAGATATAATAAAATAAAATTTAACTATGAATAACAGTACCTCTACGTATCAGACTCATGCCAAGGATGTATGCAAAGTAATGTGTGCATTTAGGTTTTGAAATTACATCATCATTACATCGTTTTACATTATTTGACGTCACACAGGTACACGTATTTATGTGATAAGTTGAATAATCTTATCTTTAACGCTACGAAATCATAGTTGTCTAGACTAGGGATGCACATTATTACTTCTGTATTGGAGGACTGTATGTGGGGGCTGTTCTTATCAGAAAGCATACTTTTCAAATCCTAGTAAAACCGAACCGAGGTTGAGTGAAATGTTTGTGTACGTTTTTCGCATGTGATTTAAAATTTTAACTACGTTTTTCAGGTGTGTGCATGCATGTGCGTGTGTGCAGAGAGAGAGAGAGAGAGAGAGAGAGAGAGAGAGAGAGAGAGAGAGAGAGAGAGAGAGAGAGAGAGAGAGAGAGAGAGAGAGAGAGAGAGAGAGAGAGAGAGAGAGAGAGAGAGAGAGAGAGAGAGAGAGAGAGAGAGAGAGAGAGAGAGAGAGAGAGAGAGAGAGAGATGGCATTTGGCGGGGATATTATACATTAATGCAGTAAGTGTATAGGACAGATATGAACTTTCTGTGGTTGTTATGAAATTATTTTTATACAAAGGTCATTTTTATCCACTTATTAGTCACACAGAAATAGCGTATATGGGGAGGGATGTGTTTTCTACTGTCCATGCTTTATATGAGCAAAATATCATTTTTTTATTAATTTAGCTCAACTGAAATGACATCGTCATCGGTTCAGAAGGTGTATTCATGACATAATTCGAATCTTTATTCGCTTATCAGTGTTCAATGTGATTGGGCAAAGGATCCTGCTGTGTTTATTGTATCTCTGCTATTGTTAGTGTACAGTTGTACAGTTGTGGCAAAAACGTAATGTCTCATGATGAGTAAAACAACAAGCCTACAATATTTTAGCTATATGCCTTACCTGTTCAAATATCGGACATTTCCTAAATTCAATAATAATTACAGAACCACCCCACGACCAAAGAAATGAAGTTCTCCAATTCCGTAAGAAATGACAAAAAATAGTGAAGCAACGCAAACGGGTAGTCATGTACGTACGTACGTACGTATGTATGTATATATGTATGTATGTATGTATGTATGTATGTATGTATGTATGTATGTGTGTGTGTGTGCGTGCGTGTGCGTGCGTGCATGTGTATGTATGTATGTATGTATGTATGTATGTATGTATGTATGTATGTATGTATGTATGTACGTACGTACGTATGTATGTATGTATGTATGTATGTATGTATGTGTGTGTGTGTGTGCGTGCGTGCATGTGTATGTATGTATGTATGTATGTATGTATGTATGTATGTATGTATGTATGTATGTGTGTGTGTGTTTTGTGTTTGTGTGTGTATGCACGAGTGTACATGTGTCCAAATTTACTTCCCAATATTAACGACTTGTTTGTGTATATCAGTTAGAACACCACAATTAGTGTTTGTGTTTGTGTTTGTGTTTGTGTTTGTGTTTGTGTTTGTGTTTGTGTTTGTGTTTGTGTTTGTGTTTGTGTGTGTGTGTGTGTATGTGTGTGAGCAATATGACAGGATGATCCTACATGTAATAAGGTATTAAAAAAATATGACTTTCTCAGTGGTGAAACACCTTGGATTCAAAAACTGGTACTACGAGGCAAATGAAGCTACAATTGGGTTCAAAAATATTACATCTGAAAAAGACTACTGAGGGGATAGGGCTGAAATTCGGTGGCGGTGTTTCTAGAAGAATCAAACCAGACATCGTCTCTGTGATACAGATTATGAAATTGATAGTTAAATGTGTTGGTAAGATTTTGTTTCAGGTTCATGGTTCTTGTTGCACATATATTCATCACCAATCATTGCCAAAACTGTACGGTTGTGCTACAACGCCATTTGGCGCTATTTTTTTTTTGAAGTATTATATTCCAATGTTTATATTTGATGTGTGTGAGTAAGTGACGATGTCGACATAGCGATATGCACTTTTGCATGTGTACATTAATTTAAAAGTATATGTGGAAAAAGTGTCAATATTTTTAAACGATAGGGCTAAAACAAAAACGAATGCTTCCGATAACATGACTTCAGAAATTAGGATAGGTAGGTCGAAATTTTAATTTAGTTTATTTATTACTTATTTAGTTATTTATTGAGAATTTCAAATTGTTTCAACTATAAGATAAGATACTCGTGGGTCTCATACATCTGTGATAGTTCAATGAGGTGTAAACGAAGTAATAAGGATGAACAATTGTGAACTAGACAAATACCACAATAATTCATATGCAGACTGTACTCTATAAATTCAACTCTCTGGAATTTGGTTTTTACAAGAGGTATTGACTAAGAATACTATGGCAAGTAAAACTTGCATTGAAAAAGAAGTGAATACTCACTAGTCTCTACATGTAAAAATGTTTAACGCCGGTCGGTGGCTTAAATTAGGGTCGGTCGGGTTATCTGAAACACACACACACACGTTTTCATTTTGACTGAATGTTTTGATATACCGTACACCTGTTCATATTCTAAATTCGCAAACACATCTTTACTGTATCATACGATATCCTGTACTGTATAACGTAATTACACACAATCACAAACATTTAGCATTTACATACACTATTGGTACATGTTAGGGAGGCCCACGGCTTGAGTACAAGACAAGACAAAACTGCATATTTGAGTTTATTATTCATTATTCAACCATTGACTCACATTGTCGCTATATTGTTGTGATGGCTATACTATGTACAGATCAATGTAAAAATTTCACACAAGTTTCGAATACCCACAAATGTGCGAAAATCTGGGCTCAAAATCAAGAATTATGTAATTTCCGGAAAATCTCTGAAAGTGTCAAACAAGACAAGGTAGCTGCTTTAGGATCAAATATATTTCGTTCAAATGACTCCAATTGATTTATTTTGTAATAAACTAGAAGATACTTACCTGTTAACAAATTCCTGAAATAAAATTGCCAGAAAAATGATGTGAAAGTAAAATTTATTATCATCAAAATGTCAATTTTATTACATGAAATGTAAGTGTACTTTTACAGATTAGCATGAATCAGCAAATAATTGATAGCTAGCTATATATTGATGGAAGATGACGTAACATCCGTATGCTTATGTAGCAAAACTAATGAGCGATCGAGTCCTTGCTTGTGGGGGAAAACAGACTGAAGTGAAAAGAAGAAGTAAAAAAGCTGAAATAACAAACAAACAAACACCTGCCTAACACAATTTCAAATTTATGAAAGGTCAAAATAAAGTTAATTATTGCCATGGCAAATGTTTGTATAATAGTAGGATGTAAAACTTCATGATTGTTTCAATTTGGTTGTTATCATCGTGCACCATACGTAATAATACAAAAGATTTGGCATTTTGCTGTTTGGGGATCACGCACACAGCAAGTAATTTTGTCGATACAAAGTTTATCATTATTTTCAGGTTAACTATTTCGTGCATACAGTCTGAACATATTTTTTTTTCGAACCTTATCATTATTAGCAAACTGAGATATCACATAGCACTTAATTTCAAACTATATGTAAATACTCATACTTAATTTCAAACTATATGTAAATACTCTTACTTAATTTCAATCTATATGTAAATATTCATACTTAATTTCAAACTATATGTAAATACTCACACTTATTTTCAAACTATATGTAAATACTCTAAGATTCAAAATACATCAGAATGGTTAACTGATAATAATAGCGGTAGAAAACGCTGACAGATGTACACTATATTTAGATGTGAAACCACATGAATTTTTTGTTGAAAACCGAAATGCCTATGTATTAGTGAGCATATAACTAGCACAGTGATAATTTCAGTTCATATCTCGGGAAAAAAATTCAATGCATCGATCACACACTTGGGTGTAGAAACTCATGATACAGGTCAAACAACCATAACATAGTGGGTAATGTTGACAACAAAATAATCAAACAGTAAGTTCAGTATGAAGTGCTGAGCCCAAAGAGCACAGCCTGGAAGGGGCTATAGGAATGATCCATGCCAGAGAGAACAGTGAGCATGTCATTGATTGATCGATTGAATGAATAAATGAATGGATGGATGATCGATTGAGTGATGAAATAAAACTTATGTTTTGTGTGATAGTGACCAATTGAATGATTGTTTGGATTGGTTGATTTTTGTGGTGATATAAAACTTTTTTCCCTCTTCCCCTGGCTAGTTTTCTCTCTTCTAGCTATATATAATTGACAAAATAAAGATGTGTAGCTTGTTCATTCTTCTCCTCTTATCTAAATTAAAACACCCCTAATCTCATAATTACCAAGGATCAATTACACCATGAGTACGTTTTATCTCTTATGTTCAGGGAGATTAAAACACCAAACAAACACTCCAACACGCACAAACCTCATTTGTGCATGTTGTCCACAGAAGAATGGACAATATGTCTTTATTTAATCTATAAAGAGAGAATTATATAAAGCTGAAAGAGAGAATTGAAGTTTCTACCGAAACTAATTTCTGTGAAGAGAAAATACTCACCTTTATTATACTACTATTGGGTTACCCTTTTGCTTTTAGCCTAACTTTGCAAAATAAAGTCGTGACCCCTGACCCACCTGTGGCTATCCCATGATGCCCCTTTTCCCGCCAGTACTAAATTTTGTCATATTAACAGACAAAAATACGGAAAAGTACACAAAACAGGAACTGTGGGGTGGTGGGAGGGATTCACATAAAGGTGAGTATTTTCTCTTCACAGAAATTAGTTTCGGTAGAAACTTCAATTCTGTTCATCGAAAATACTCACCTTTATTATACTACTATTGGGTTAGAATTTGTCAGCCAATTAGGAGGGGGGAGTTCCTGACATCCCAATTATACAATGTGCTGACTGACACAGACTGGACCCAGAGACTGCAATTCAGATGCATCCTGGGCCATATCTCTAAGATAGTAGCTTATAAAAGAATTAGGAGAACGCCAGGTAGCAGCTTTGATCACTTCTGCTACTGGAATTCCTGCATGTACTGCCCAAGAAGTTGAGATGGCTCTAACTTCATGGGCTGTGACCCGGGATAACCTTAAACTATCATCAGATGCTTCCTGGTATGCCCATCTGACTGTCTGAATAATCCACTTAGAAATTATGGCTGCCGAACAATCGCTCTTGTTGTCGGAGTCATAAGGGATGAAGAGACGTGATCTCTCTCCTCTGAATGAGTTTGTACGATGCAAATACCAACGTATGGCTCGAACCGGACAAAGTAATCTCTCTTGTTTGTCAGAACCTACCAAATTAGAGAGAGGAAGAAGGGTAATGGGGGAAGAAAAAGACCCCAGTACCTGGTTCTTTGCTAAGAAAGATGGGTGAGGCCTGAAAATTACTTGTGATTCAGACCAGGTAATTCTCCCCTTGCTCACATCTAAAGCATGGATCTCACTGCGTCTTCTGCCAGACGCTAAGGCCAAGAGGAAGACTGTTTTGAGTGTCATTGCTCTCAATGAAACTGATTGCATAGGTTCAAAGGGAGCTTTCTCCAGTACCCTCATGACTAATGCCAGATTCCACTGAGGGACCGAAATAGTAAAATTTAGGTTTAGGAGGACGCTTGATATGGAAATGCCTAATCATGCTAGACAAAACTTTATCTTGACCAAAGTCTTTGCCTCCTGTACTCTTAATGGTAGATGCAATTGCTGCGCGGTATACCATTATAGCTTTTACAGCAAATTTCTTAACATTAAAGAGATCTAACAAGAAGTCTGCAAAGTCTCTGGTAGTGATATGGATTGGATCAATCTGCCTTCGCTGACACCAATCACAAAATCGTTCCCATTTGCTGTTGTAAGTGCTGAGAGTACTTGCCCGCTGCGGTCTTGCGATAACCGCGGCAGAGTCAGTAGAAAATCCTTTCTGAACGAGGGATTTCTCGATAGTTTGAATGCGTGAAGACGAAAACTCTCTGGGCTGGGGTGAACAATGCTCCGACCCTGAGAGAGAAGGTCTGTCCTCTGTGGAAGCCGAATTGGGCAATCTACTAGAAGAGACAGAAGCCAAGGGAACCAAGACCGATTTGGCCATAGCGGTGCTATCAGAATAAGGACTACATCCTCCTCCTGTACCTTGCGAAGGACCAGAGGAAGAATCACTATTGGAGGGTAAGCATACGCTAATATTCCCTCCCATGAGATTGACAGCGCATCCCTCGCTAATGCCCTTGTGTCCGGAGTTGGAGCTACGAACATTGGCAGTTTTGCGTTGTGGTAAGTTGCAAAGAGATCCAGCAGGGGGGTTCCCCAGTGAGCGAAGACCTGATTTGCTACCTCCTGGGGGAGATGTCGTGCTCTTAGGGTTATGTCCCTCTCTTTGCACCAAAACATCATGTCCCAGAGCAGATAACAGAGGTCTGGTGACTTTGTGCCCCCCATTTGTTTACATATGCTACCACTGTCGTATTGTCGGAGTGGAGCAGTACGTGGCGAGCCGACACCAGAGTCTCGAATTGCACTAGGGCTAGAAAGACTGCCTTGAGTTCTAACCAGTTGATGTGTCTCTGACTTGTTACTCCCCCCCACTGACCTGAGGCCACCTGGGAGTCGCAGTGGGCTCCCCATCCCTCTTTCGAAGCATCGGTGAAAAGGGACAGGTTCGCTTTTTGATACGCTAGGGACCTCCCTTCTAGCAAATTGTTCTCGTCCACCCACCAAAGCAGGTGCAAGCGGAGAGACGGACGAATAGGAATCTTGAAAGAGAGGGGGTGTAATGATGGGCGCCAGCATCGTGAATCGGTACATGAAAATATGCGTCCTTTAGATCGATTGACGCCATCCATTCCCCTGGCTGAACAGCGGCGAGAATGGATCGCGCGGTCTCCATCTTGAACTTGGACACGGTCATGAATTGGTTCAGTGCTGTTAGGTTCAGAATTGGGCGCCACCCCCCCGATTTTTTTTTTTGGCACCAAAAACAGGTGGTTGTAAAACCCTGGACCTGCATTGGTAGCGTTCACCTGTCTGACTACCCCTTTTTTGAATTGCTTCTAACAGAGCAATCTTTTTTGCTTGTTGCCTGGAAGCACTGTGACAAAGGGGGACATTGTAAGTGGTGGGTGACGTTCGAACTCTAGGCGATAACCCTCTCTTACTATTGAAAGAACCAAGGAATCGTCGGTAATCAGCTGCCACTCTTTGGTGAATGACAGGAGCCTTCCCCCTACTGGTCCTACGCTTGATTGAGAGGGTGTAGTAGGGGCGGCAAAGAAGACGGGAGCACCGTCAGGAATGTTGCGCGAAACCACTTGCACCCCTCTCTGAGGGTGGTCCGGGTTTGCTGTCTTTGTTCGTCACAGACCACTGAGGCTTGCCTCTACCACGGCCTCGGGAAGTCTGTCTGCCCCGTCCTCGACCCCTCTGTGAACCTCGTGAGATGTTTGTCACAGGGGACTTACTACTGACTGGGGACTGTTTGAAGTTTGTATGCGGTTTCGAACGAGGAGTGTCAAAAATCAAATGCTCCCGCTGCTTTGCTTCGCTGGCACGGTTAGCTATAGAAGTCAAAGTGCCAGCAAATAGAGAAGGTTCATCAATCGGTGCTGCGCGAACTTCCTGTTTTAATTCTGTTGGCAACACAATTGAGTTACGACGCAGAAAAGCATCTCGCTGAAGGAGTAAC
The DNA here is from genome assembly GCF_964340395.1 of Glandiceps talaboti. NCBI lineage: Eukaryota > Metazoa > Hemichordata > Enteropneusta > Spengelidae > Glandiceps > Glandiceps talaboti. The sequence goes on along the minus strand of NC_135562.1, from coordinate 17,449,073 downwards.
AAGGCAGCACGTGACCTAGTCGTTTGCTCAGTCACGTGGCTAAGTGCTTTATTAACTACCTGCATCAGACGAAATATCTTCTGTGAGTCAGGATGGGCGGACCTCATCTCTGACACCGTAGTAGCAAGGAACCAATCGATAGAGGAGAATATCCGAAGGGATAATGCGTATCCTTCTCCTAACCGTGATAAGTGTTTATTATCAATGGTAGTATTCTTAAAACCATCACGATCTTGGTCAACAGCGTCAGCATCAGTGTCCAGCTCTGGAAAGTTGACACGTTGATCGGTTGCGTGGGTACGATAAGGTTTCCCTGGATAGCGGAACCAAGGGTACCTATTCATTCGCATTGGCGGCTGACCTGGACCCTTGCCACAAACCTCTGAGGACACTTTACCCTGTACTGAAGTGACCATAGCTGAGAGGGGGAGTGTAGCAGGTTGATACTCCGTCTGTTCGAGCTGGCCCTCCAATGCTAAGCTTGTCTCAGACTGTACCGAATTCGTTGCAGTGGGACGGGTACATTTATCTGGGAACTGTTGATAAACCCATTCAACGCATTGACTAAATGGAATATCAGCAAAGCGTTCCGGAGAGGGCGCTCTCCCCTCTGATTCAGAGGGCGGCGGTCTAACCCGATCGTCATCCGAATGGTCAGCGCCCCCAAGGAGGTCGCGATCCTCTGGGGCCGTTAAGGACATTTCATCGGGATCGCGTCTCCATAGGGATCCGAAACGTTCGCCCTGTAAGCGGCAGAAACGTGTCGGTGAAGACGAGGGAGAACGCTCTTCACGCGTTACCGGAATGCGTGGTCTGGAAGAGCGTCTCGGTGAAAGCGATGATCTACGATCCCCGCGCCTCGGTGGACTGTGCGAGCGGCGTGGGGAACGAGAGCAATCTCTGCGAGATCGAAGTACCCCTATGTCCCGTTCCGTTTGCGGATTGCGTGAACGACGGTGGCACTGGGAACGGTCATAAGGCGGCCGTGACCTCTCTCTATCTCTATCCCCTCCTCCCCAGGGACCCCTAGACTGATGGGTATCCATGGTGGGGGGGTAACCATAAGGTGACCAATAATTAGGTGGAGGCCAAAACCCTGTAGGTTGGCCAAAGGCAGTCCAAGGAAGTGGATTTTGTCTTGGATCCAAATCTGTGGAAGTTTCACCTTGTGGGTAGCCCATAGCATTGAATGGATATGGTAGCGTCCCCGTAGGAGGCCATGGTATCGACCTAGGATCAGGTGACTGATCATGTGATCCGCTAGCGGTAGGACGGGAAGTGCGTCTTTTGACTTCCGGTATTACCCCACGCGAAGAATCTAGACTATTCGACGGCATGGTTTGACGTTCACTGAACGACCCTTGAATGGTATGTGGACGGCTCGAAGGGTTTACGTCAGTTCGCCTGGGAGGTTCTCGAAACCGACCGCTATATTGAGGTGTCGGAGACGGAGAACGAGAATCAGCTTTGTAGGAAGAGGGGCTGTCTGTAATTACAGGACACTCTCCACTAACAATACCCGTATCAGGACGTCCCTTATCGGACGAGTCCTGCATAGGTCCACGAGAAACCCGTACTTCAGAACCCGTTGTGGTTAAGACCTCGCCCTCAGAAGGGCGTTTTGTCGTGGGAGAACCCACACTTACACAAGACTTACCTGAAAATTTATCTAAATCAGTGCTCGGAGCAGCGGAGGTCCGCTTACTCTGCTTTGATTTTGGTTTACGTGACGATTCAATAGGTTTATCGAATTCCTGCCACTGATCGTCTGCCCAATGACCGCATACAGTTTTGCATGGTGAAGTACGGGAACACTTCCGACAAGAAGGGCAAAATTTGTGGAGGTCCTCTATGTGGAAAACATGTCCACAAGACCCCTTCTTTTGGTTCGGAAGCATGGTTTGAAAACACGCTTTAAACAAACAATAGTCAAAAGCGGAAAAAGAATGAAACGGTCGTGTAACGGAATACAATAGACGACCGCTCAATACAAACAGAACAAACAAAGAAAAGCGAAGCTTAAAACAAGCACAATTGAATGAAAAGAATAAAAGAAAGGACTCAGCTGGGTTTCCAGGGACTTGGGTGCCACAGAAGTCAGCTATAAAAATCCACCAAGGCTTGAAAAGGCTAATTTGTCGTGAGCGAAGAAAATATACGTCTTCTTTCGCTCGCAAAAATTAGGACTGGCGGGAAAAGGGGCATCATGGGATAGCCACAGGTGGGTCAGGGGTCACGACTTTATTTTGCGAAGTTAGGCTAAAAGCAAAAGGGTAACCCAATAGTAGTATAATAAAGGTGAGTATTTTCGATGAACAGAAAAGTACCCCAGGGAAACAAGGGAAACAAGTTTTATATCACCACAAAAAAATCAATCAGTCAATTGGCCAATATCACACAAAAAATGTCTATTTCACCACAAATATTAATCATTCAATTGAGCAATCATACAGTCATTCATTAAATCGATCGATTACATGCTCGCGTTCCCTGTGCCCATGTCCGTGCGTCTGCCCATCTTTTGCCAGCCATATCTCTGACACCCATATTAAACTCAATTCTGATAAAACCTGACACAAATGTCAAACACTATAGTGTACACATGCAGGTCACTTAATTCGAAGACCTCGACCTTTATGATAGATGCAATTCAAGTGCCTAACACATCAACCTTTCGAACGAGGCACTGACCTTTGACCTTGACCGACATCTATGTTTCTGTTTCTATTTCCTCGGTATACGTATCACACCAAGTGATACTAAGGTCAAATAGTCAAAATGTATCTTTCTACCATAAGCTCATAGAGGTACCCTTATTTTTTGACAGTCTTCTTATCTTGAGCTTTATCTTGTAGACCTAATTTAAATTTGCTCAATAACTTTTAAAGTTTTGTTAATATGGTTGCATTCAAATTGTGTACACTAATATCATAATGGGTAACCTTTCTGATAAGATTGTAATGCCATATGTCAGACATCAATTTACAGTGTATACATAATTGTGTGTGTGGGAGGGGGGGGGGAATAGGGGGCATATGTCTTTGAATGTAGAAGACTTGTTTATATTATAATATAATCTGTAATTTAATTCAGTTCCAAACTGATTTTTCAAGTAGGAAACCACAATAAAATTGTTTTATACATTAAAAATCCCAAACAAATACCCAATCCCATATGGCAACGTTCACACCTCTGTATTCTCTGATGCTGAGACCAAAAAAAAGGAATGTTTCTGGTCAGTGCATGCATCACTTAAATACCCCCGCATCAATTTTGTGTGTATATGTTTGCTCATGATCAGCCCATGCTGTGCAGATCTGGGGGAAAACACAAAAATAACCCTCCCTACATTAACTGCTACTTCAGTGAATACAACTGTAGAACCAATTATGAACAAGCAAATGACATCTGCCGACATACTCACTTGCTCTAAAGTACTAAATAAAAGTATCACAACTATAGTTGGCTGTTGCTATGGGTGTTGTCTTGTTGCTAGGCATATGTATACATGCACAAAGTTTTTAAAAAAATTCTCGTCATCTCACTTAGACATATCCTGACCAGAAACAATTTTTTTCTTTTTTGGGTGGGGGAGGGGGGTGGGAGGGAGGTGGCTTTGCTGATAAATAGCTAAATACAAGCATTGGAAATAAAATCCACTAAACATTTAGCATGTTTAGCATATTTATTGAACATAAAAGTAGTTAAAAACATGTAAATATCTGCATACATTTTTTCTGGTCTCAATGAGCAAACCACTGATATATCTGTACACAGTACATCAAATTACAGAATGTATGCATTATAAAAATTAGTTTCATCTAAATTACATCTCATTTGCATACAGTTTCATTAATCAACAGTTAATGAGCTTTCCTTCAAAGCAGACTCAGTTTTCTTAATCAGTTGCATATAATCTTGAAGACGTTTTCGTATTTTCTTTTGATCATCCACAGTACATTCTAGTAATAGTTTCTGAAAATTTTGGTCAAAAGGTCCCGTTGCATCTGATAAACAAGCATTTAGATACAGTTCCACAAGATCCTTGCAACCAATCACATTGTTCTGAACTTTGAGTGATAGTTCTCGTAGCATTCGGTTGGTTTTGTCCAAAGCTTGCTGTTGGAGTTCACTTCTAATTGTTGAAATGTTAACTTCTACTGACAAACATCGACTAAGTATCCGTTCAAATGTGATCCCAAGTTCTTCTCTTTCGGCTTTCAATAAAGAAACCAGAAATGAATTAGTTTATTAATGCAAAATGATTTGATTTATTGAAGTACATATTAGGCCTAAAAAAAATTGTGGTTCCGATTACACTCAATTTTAGAATAGGTGTAGTAGGTAGATTTTTTTTTCATGCGTGACTGTCTAGGTTCAGGTAGTTATGTTTTCCGTTGTTTTCCATATGGTCTCTGTGTTATTGGTTTCTTCCCATCTGATGTACTGCCATTACAGATTAGAAGAACAGTTTTATACTGTCTTTTTAAGTCGATGTCAGTCTCCACATACACTATTTCTCATGAGACTTCACAATTTTTGCAATTTTTATCTATTTTCTTTTCGAATACGTAAAAAAAAATTAAGGTCTGTAAAAAAAAAATATAGGGCCGGCAGTGAAAAACTGGACAGAACCACACAATCTTTTTAGGTCTTACACTTACAGCGCACAAGAGATTTTAGCTTGCAAATGCTAAATGTATCAAGATCAGTGTAAGCCTGATCACAAGGTTTCATGTTGACATTGACACAATAAAGATAACACACAAACATCCCTTACACAGTGTCTGCTGTATATTGTGTTAAATGATAAAAAAAATGTGAATGTAATAAGTCATTGAGAATGACATATTGAACACATATTGCCTGGCCTATATTCAGGCTATAGCACCCGTTTATTACACCCGAGGGGCTGTGAGTTACCAGAGTCACGTGCTGTAGCCTGAATATAGGCCAGGCAATATGCGTTTTATAATATACCTCACGCTGTGAACTCGCGGTGGCAGACGACATCCTCAGAAGCTGCCATTTTGACCTGCTGTGAACGCGCGGTGGTCACGTGACCATGTAATAGTTGATGGAACTATTTCCCTAGGGAAATAGTCATTCTATTTTCCTATCACGTCACTGATTCTAGCGAATCATGGCACAGCATTATCACTAGGTATATTATAATCCCCGCTATGATTGGGTTTTAAGGAACTGGCAGTTTATGTTGTCATTTTCTTGATATCACTACTCTGATCACGCAACAACATTTGTGAGCCTATATCAAACAGACTTAGATATGTTGTGTCTGCTCGTTGGACATGGCACATGCCTACTCATGTTGTGTCTCCTCGTTGGACATCCCTTACACAGTGTCTGCTGTGTATTGTATTAAATGATATAAAATACTAATCAGACACTGTGTAAGGGAAGTCTCCGTGTTATCTTTATTGTGACTATCTCAACTTGAAACCTTGTGACCAGTCTCACTGATCTTGATACATTGTTTGGTAACATTTGCAAGCGAAGACGCAAATCTCCTGTACGTAACTTAAAAAAGAAAAATACTATGATACATAAAAAGTAATAGGCCATTCCAGCCTGCAAACAGGAAATTGATAATACAGCGCCCTCACTCAAATTGGGGGTATCATCACCTCACAGTACCATTTCTTAAGAGTTTTGTCCCTTGGTTATTCTGTAGAAGTGAAAATCAGGGATGTTTTTTATATTATTCAGACATCTAGGAAAGCAGCAGTGCTCTATGATTAACCGTGTAACCTATACCATGTATACCTCCAAGGTACACACAGACAGGAAGTAGAGCACCACCATGGCATTTTTGGAAAGGCCTATTAAACTATTACAGTTATACTTAATGTTGATGAAAACTTTTGATGCCAATGATATTGATAGCATAACAGTGGTTTCCTCAACATATACACAACTGTGGACATCATCAGACTGTGGATGAACAGAACCTGTTACAAACAAGGACAGTAAACAACTAAAATTGGATTGATAACACCTGGCACAGCAGAGTCTTGTATTATCATACATTACGTGGTTTGCTAAGAAACAGATTTATGGCCTCTTTATGTGTGGATGAGATGCCCAGGGGACCTTGAAAATTCTGTGTGAATGTAGACTATTATGTAAAGAGGCCATACAGCTGTTGTTATCAAATGATGAAATGTTATGCAAGTTTGTGTACTTCCAACATGCACAGGTGCAAAGTGTTATTAATCCGATTCAGTTGTTTACTTTCCTTCTTGGTAACAGGATCCATTTGTCCACAGTCTGATGTCAGCTGTTGTATATAATGTCATCAAGTTGTTTATTTATCATTCTTTAATAGTATAGGTTTGATTCCTGCCAAGAGATAGTTAATAGATTTGCACAATGTACCGCACATTAGTAGTAAATTTTTATCAACTTATCAACACCTCAGAAGTAAATAAGATAGATAGATAAAGTAAACATTTGTATAGCGCCAAAATCCAAAAATAAAAATTGTTCAGAGGCGCTTCACAAAATATATTTAAAAAAAAGAAACTTTCCATAAAATACACAAAGTCTAAATTATGCAATGGAAAAGAAAATGTTCCACAAATGTTCCTTATGTCTAAAAAAATCAAAAATAAGTTTTAGTTCAGATAATACGCTTAGAAATACGCTTCTCTAAAAAGGTAAGTCTTGATACTCCCTTTAAAAGATGACACTGTTTGACATTGTTTGATTTCCTGTGGTAATTTATTCCATAGTTCTGGTGCAGCAGTAACAAACGCACGTTTTCCATAAGTATGTTGAGCTGGGTTAATTGTGAGAAGAAATTTGTCCTTTGACCGAAGTTCGCGTACAGGCTCATACCGATTGAGTAGATTTGATAGATATGGCGGTGCTAAGCCATGCAGTGCCTTGAACGTAATCAGAAGAAGCTTGAACTTAATTCGTTGCTGTATTGGAAGCCAGTGAAGTTTGAACAGTACGGGTGTTATGTGGTTTGTCTTCTTGGTCCTGGTGATTAATCGCGCACATGTATTTTGAACACACTGTAATTTCCGCAGATACTTGAGTGGTGTACCATGTAAGAGGGCATTGCAATAGTCAAGTCTGGATGTTACAAATGCATGAATTAACATCTTTACTGCATCTTCAGAGAGATATGGTGTTATTTTACTGATGTTTCTTATATGATAATATGCGGCCTTGCAGACTTGGTTGACTTGATTTTCCATGGACATTCGGCTGTCAAGAGTTGTTCCAAGGTTTCTAACTGCAGTGGATGACTGTATCTGGATTCCTCCAATTTTCATGGTTGGTTTATCAAGTTTACTGATATTTTTACTTGAACCAAAGAAAAGTAACTCTGTTTTATCCGGATTTAGTTTCAGCAGGTTTTCATTCATCCATCTTTGGATACATAGTACACAGTGTTCCATACGCAATATGTTATTGTCCATGTCTTTTAACTTGAAACACAGATAGAGTGTGGAGTCATCTGCATAGAAATGAAAATCTATGTTGTTCTCTCTTAGTAAGTCACCAAGTGGAGATGTGTAAATTGTAAACAGAATCGGGCCAAGTACTGATCCCTGGGGAACACCATACTGGAGAGTGTGACATTTTGATGATGTATCATTTACTTGTACTGTCTGTTGACGATTTCTGAGGTATGACTCGATCCATGATAGTGCAGTTCCTGTAATACCCATACGATTTTGTAGCCGAGAGATAAGGATAGAATGGTCCACAGTATCGAAAGCTGCAGAGAGATCAAGCAGTACCATCATCACGATTTTACCATTGTCAAGTGCTGAAAGAATGTCGTTTTGTACCCGGAGAAGTGCTGTTTCTGTACTGTGGTGTGTCTTGTAAGCAGATTGCATGGGTTCATCTAACTTGTTAGAGTGTAGATGATCATTGATCCTCGTCGCAACGACTTTCTCAATTGTTTTCGACAGGAATGAGAGGTTGGATACTGGTCTGTAGTTCTTCATTATTTCTGGATCAAGATTTTGTTTCTTTAGTAGTGGCTTGACTATGGCAGTTTTTAACTTGTCAGGTACACATCCAGTAGAGAGTGATAAGTTGACAATGTTGACAAGGGATGGTAGTAGATCATCAAGCACTTGTTTGAGAATTGACGTTGGTATTGGATCGAGATTGCAACTTTTATTTGGTGATCTTGTGATTATTTTTCTCATAAATAAAGAAGCTTTTATCATTGAAGGCATCAAATGGCACTGACACCAGACCCCCCCCCCCCTCACCCTAAATGAACGAAGTTTGCTTGTTGAGCTTGTGTGACATTGTGCGATCGTCCTTAAGTATGTCATTGATGGGCTCATTCCTGAGGTCAAATATGTGTGTTTTTGAATTGTTGCATTTTCGGTCATTTAAATTTTCAAATCACTGCATTTTTTTCATGTGTGTTTTTGTAATCTCCATGTCAACGGTGGGTCTAAACAATACAAAATAGTTGTGTCTTCATTTGAAAACAGGGCCTTTGACTGAAGGATTTAATGTAGATTATGCTCCTCACTCATTTGCCTGACAACCAATTGAGTATGATATATTTTAATAATTTGTGAAACATATTTGCTTTTTGTATTTGTTTTCTACAATCTCTCTCTCTCTCCACCGTATATTCAAATGGCTTTCTTTAGCATGACGTTCTGTATTTACCACCGAAAGCAGTAGTTTAATACAAAATGGAGTGTTGATATAAACGTGATGATGTTATCTAAGAGAGAGAGAGAGAGAGAGAGAGAGAGAGAGAGAGAGAGAGAGAGAGAGAGAGAGAGAGAGAGAGAGAGAGAGAGAGAGAGAGAGAGAGAGAGAGAGAGAGAGAGAGAGAGAGAGAGAGAGAGAGAGAGAGAGAGAGAGAGAGAGAGAGAGAGAGAGAGAGAGAGAGAGAGAGAGAGAGAGAGAGACCCCACACATATACATTATAGCATATACATGTAGTCTATGTTGATCTACAAAGTTAATTATAAATAATATTAAATGTATATGAGTAAAGGAGCCTTTGAACAGTAATTACATGGGGTAGGGCCGGGGATGATTCACTTTTTACTCGGGGCTGATGGGAGGGTCATATTTAGAAACTGGAATTAGGGGAGGGGCCCATTTTACTTTGACTCATTGTTTTGTCTAACTTGAAGCATTATTTTATGATTTTGGCATCCTGTCACTGCCACTTGTACATCCCATTGCTGCGAAATCAATCAGCGTACATCAGGTTGAATGGGAATTATGTTACTTTGAATAGGCCTTACATGTATGTTACATCATAAGGGGAGACCTTATACCTCCAAGGTTATAATGTATACATATATGTACATGTATATGTGTTTTTGCTTTTAAATTAACATTGGGGAAACCCTGTATGGTCGAAAGGAGTAAAAGTTACATAGTTTCTCATACAATCTACCATAATTTTGTCTGGGTAAAAACTAGGGAACCCTGATAGATTTTAAATACCTGCTTATAACACATTGGCCTTATCAAAAACACAGATTGCATGCATACATGTATCCATTTACATGCATGTATCCATCCATCCATCCATACATACATACATACATACATACATACATACATCCATCCATCCATCCATCCATCCATCCATCCATACATACATACATACATACATACATACATACATACATACATACATACATGCATGCATGCATACACACACACATACACACACACACACACATACATACATACATACATACATACATACATATAAAGGTGGAGGGTCATATTTTAGAGAATGGAAATTGAGGAAGGGGTCAATTTTTAGCACAACGGAATTTCCGGGGGAGGGTTACAATTTGTGCAACAGGCTGAACAGCCCAATTCTGACACCCCCCCCCCCCCCCTTTCAATTTCGAGTCCCGATAACCAGTTAAGTTGCAGGGCATCGTCTGCAGGTACGTAGGAAATGAATGATATAATATTTTATTATAAATCATGACTAAATGAGTAACACTTGCGAGCTGTTTACCTGCCGTGATGAGGTCCATGTCTTTATGTGACTGAACTGTATGTAATAAATTAAGTAAAACATCTCTTTCTTCATCCAAGGTTCTGGCATGGTCTCTCAGAGCCTCGACTCGTTTCTCGATGTGATCCAACATTGAAATCAGACGATCGCCTTTCGACTGCGACGATTCCGTCTGGTCAACTTCCGAGTCAGCCATTTTGGGTCCCTGTTACAATGAACTATGAGGGCGCAATTCCTCGCCTAGTGTGCCATTTGTAATCAGTTTTTGGATGACTCGACAATGTATTTTCTAGTATCTATTGATGTTTGGTGAGATGAAACAAATTGCTTTTTCTTCTTTTCTTTTTGTGTGTGTGATAAGATCAAATAACTCTTCACCAAGCAGCCATGAGCACTGCTTTTTAACATGTTACCACAGTAACACAAACACACATTATATGGAAATTAATAGCCACAATTTAATTCCAGTCTGTGTTATTGGATCTGTTAGAACAGAAGGATCACAGACCAGAGAAACTAGCTTACACACATGCTAGGCACTGACAATTACTGACAAGTGTCAGCCGTGTTGAGATCGACACACACACGAACAGAGAACATGCATAGCAAATAAAACCAAGTCAGTGGTACAAGACGCGCAGTAACACATACATACATACATACATAGATAGATATATACACATACATATATACATAGACACACACATATATACATACGTACGTACGTACGTACGTATGTACATACATACATACATACATGCATGCATGCATGCATACATACATACATACATACATACATACATACATACATACATACATACACAACAAACAAACAAAAAATACACACACACATACACAAACAGAATTGCACCTTGTAGCTATTACATTTGTTGGAAGATAAATATGCATCTTTATTAAGGACGACTGGTATGTGGTTCCCAGGTAAATAGAGTACAGAATCAGTGAACTTTTGTACAAAAAATGTCACGCAAACAACATCAAGAGGGCAGCATTAAGAAATGTGCCCCAGAATATCTGATCAACACTTCTGCATTATCAAGGTATATAATGTCTAATATCCCATAATACTTTCAGATGTGTGAGGACTTATACTATTTGTTGAAGGGTTAATCCTGAAACATTATTTATTTTCAACGACTTTGGACATTTTATCTGATCAAGGTGTTCATACAATGAGTTTACGTCGCAATGCTATATAACCATGGTAACCATTATATCAAAATACAAGAAATTATAATCATGTTCTATAACCCCGGCTGTACGAGACCTGAAAGAAAGAGTAAGATCTGAGCATCACCTTAGAAAAAGTGAGCAAGTACTAATATTCAACACTTGTTACTAAAATTGTTCTCTTTCAATAATAATTCTCATAAAGGGCATATTTATGGAAAGTCTCATGTCGATGTAAATCTGGAAGCTTTTTCTGTAGTCATGGTTACCCAGCACCCCTCTGAGGGCGCTCTACTACCTGCCATAGAGGACAGTGTTCGACATGTATGGTTAAGGAGCATGCAAGTGACTAAGGCCACTTTTGATGTTGGTGGAATAGTGTGCAAAATATTTTTGATACATTTCTCAGTTTAAACAAAAATATTATGGACTATGTCCCTTTCAGAACATCTCTGGGTACATTTTCTTCAATTCCTTATTTTCTTAATTCCAAAAAAATACCATATAGGAATGCTGGGCTTGTTCTATCTACTACTGCAGTGTGGGGGTATGACTTTCCAAAGTGATGGGGCAATAACACTCCAAACGTACAAAAAAAACAGTTCACAACTCTTTCTAAAATCTTGAAATAGAACTGCCTGAAAACCACACGCCATAAAAGTTCAACGTAAATTATCCGTCAGATATCTGGTACATTTTTTGTACAAACACAATTCGTTTATAAGCATTTTAAACATAATATATTTGTATGTAATTATAGCATAACAAAGTTTAAATGCATAGTTCATTTGAAAAAAAAAGAAGACGACATACCACGAATAAAATTCAAAAGTAATATAACAACCATTGTTTTGTTGAAATCGTAATACACGCTGAACAAAATTCTTTCCATCTGGCTAAAAAAATGTTACCCTAACTTTTTATATCCCTAGCACACTGTGGAAGATCTATTTAATGAGCAACTAATCATGGTCTTAAGGACGCCAAATCCAAATATGCAGATGCTGTGCTTCTTGCTGAGGCTTGGCACTACAATTCTTGGTGATATCAACTGTCACTAGAGGGCGCTATCCAATATGACACATCAACACCCACATGTTAATTCTTGATGTATTCATTGTCAACCATGGCATGCTTTTAATTTCCAAGACTACAAACTGAATAACTAGTAACTTAAGGGGTCAATGACATATTTTAGAATCTGCAAATTTGTCTTTATTATAGAAAATACATGTCACATAAGGGGCCTTGTTAGCTATCTGAAATGAAAAGACCCCCTAGTATTTGCAATTTTACAATATATAATAACCAGCTGCACAAGGTGTTAAATTTAAATTGAAGAACGTGCAGGATAATTTTTCTTAAAATGTAAAATTGTGATGCCACAGAGATGATATCTAGTTACCACTGTACAATGGAGTATAAATTATTTTTTGTATTCTGTTGTGTTTTTATCAACTGTCATTTTAATTTCCCCTAGTGGGATGATTAAAGTAATTCTGATTCTGTGTCTCATACTAATATTCTGAATTCGCTTGCAAAAGGGCTTTAATGGCCGAGTTTAAATACCTCAGAGGTCAATGTCAAGAAATTGGACTCAATAGGCCATTCCAGACTACAAACAGGAAATTGAGAATACAGCGCCCTCACTCAAATTGGGAGTATCATCATCATCATCATCATCATCATCACCTCATAGTACCGTTTATTAAAAGTTTTCACAGACAGTTCCTTGGTATTCTGTAGAAGTGTAAATCAGGAATGTTTTTCATATTGTCAGACATCGAGGAAAGCAGCAGTGTTTTATGATTAACTGAGTAACCTATACCATGTATACTCCCCTAAGGTACACACAGACAGGAAGTAGAGCGCCGCTATGGCAAATTTCAAAATGGCCTATTGAACTTTATAAGTCTGTCGTTTTGTTAGAAATATCGCTGCAAATCTATCTTACTCTTTGAGGGAACAGGACGACATATACCACAAGAAGGAGATTTGAGTCACAGTACACTGGCTTGTTCGAGGGACAAATAAACTCTGTTAAGAAATATCAAATTTAAAAATTGCTTTTCACATCAGTTTTGGCAGGATTTTCATAGCTAAGTACCTGGCGTACCCTTTGGATACTTCTTCAAATTATTTTTTTCTTCTAAATTTTCAAACAACCCTATCAAATGTAAGTATTTTTTGTCCCCATATGTGCACCTTCCCAACATGTGTCACGAGTCATTCTTGTCAATTGGTGTTGATCACAAATAACATTCTGAATATGCAAATGACCACGAGAACCACTATATGCAAATAAATATAATAGCCACAATTATGCAAATGATGTCACAAATATGCAAATGGTCATGTGAGTTATAATTATGCAAATTAAGTCAATCATATGCAAATAGTCATGCGAGTGGAATTTTCCATTGTTGTGTGTGTGACTGGACACCATTGACCCGAAAGTGACAATGTTTTTTGTTGTTCTTCATACGTTTCCTTGATATGGTTGAAATCAGGACATGATTAAGCCTATGCACCAGACTCGATTATCTACACAAGGTGACAAACTTAACATGTTGTAACTGGACACGTCACATATAATTTTCCACAAGTAACAATACTATGATTCAAGAAACTGTTGAACTAAATATGCAACTGATATGCAAATGAGCACATTGTTATACATATTCAGTACTAAAGGGGTACAAAAAGCGGCTTTTACTTTGATTAGTTTTGCATCTCAAGGGACTTTTTTCAAGAAATTTGATTTCACGTGACTTTACAAGTCCGTAACTTTGTCACAAATCTCATCTTCAGTCTTCAGAATTACGAAGCACTCTATAATACTATTCGATAACATAGTGCTCAACACTACCAAATGCATGAAAGAAGGGGTGGAGAAGAAGTCAAGTAAGGTGTACCGAGTGGTCAAAAAACATCCCTGCTGCAAATTATTGCCAACACAAGGGTGGGAAAAACAATTGTATTGTAATTGGTATGTGAAAAGGCATCAATCAAAACATCACAGTGAGTGCATTGCTAGAAAACCAGACAGTACGGCACAAATCTTGACTACAAAATATTCTGTCACAAACTCTCGTATTTACATGCATTTACTTCAGATTTGAGCATTATAATTTTCTCAGTCTTTTTTTCTCTCTTTTGTGATTTGAAGTGTAACAGATACTGAGAAAGACATAATTTCAAGAATGAAGTCCATATTTATAGTTTCTACACATGTACAAAATGTAGAAAAAAAATCATATCTATATTTCAATACTGCAAATAAAATGAGTATGTCACTTTCCCGCTCAAACCCTCACAAGGTAAAGTTACTTTCTTAGAGTCATCGGAATTAGAAGCACTTTACACTAAACTCAGAATCAAATTTTTAAACATCATTAGGGAAAGTAGTTATATTGAGCATTAATACTAGAACTTCAAATTCGATAAGCCACTATTGGTAAACAAGGTGCAAATGGACTCCATTTTTTAAAAGCAAAAAAAAAAGAAGAAAGAAATGTTACATATCACTGTTGAGGGAGCATCACATTTCTCAGTGGCACTGCACTATATTCATATGCTTAACCCCTTAACCTGGTAAACTTTTGATTGATTTTTGAGGACCCTGTAACTGTGATGCTAAAGATAGTGTTCTGGTTTGTTTTCAGTTGATGTAGCTCCGATAGCGACAACACTGACTAAAAACCTTACAATTATGTCTGTCCCTGTATGGGTGACACTTTCATACGAAAACCACACTGAAATTTATTATTGCAAAAGAACTACACTTTTGACCCTAGCAGATGAGAAACAATTCACTTTGTCGTACCAAAAAAGTAACATTGCTGTAAAAAAAAAAAGGCAACTTAAAAAACATCAAGTTGCAGGTGGTGTTATCATAGCCCTAACCCGGATTGTGGCCAATGACTAGTCTGTCTCAAAATGATTACGAAGTATGGCAACTGGCTTTGTTTACTAATTTTCAGAACTTAAGCTTGCGCTAGCATTTCTCACTATTTTCTTAAGACAACCACGAAATGCTATGAGTATACTGTGAGTTCATGTATTTTGCTCATTACCTAACAGGTTTTGTCTCTTTTGACTCGACTTGGGCACTTTGATTTTTCTGAATGACGAAAAATATCAAATTATACCATACACGAGCCAAATTTAACAAAAAATATGGAATATATACTCTAGTAGTTGTACGTCATGACAACGCGTGTCGTCGTTACTGGCTCTGCTGTGTTTGAAATATGACTAAAAATGTTTTAAAAATTGTCATTACTTTCCCCGATTTTTCTTTGATATTACTGGCACTGGTACAATTATGCTATTCTCGAATATATTTTCTTCACTCAGCCGGAAAATATTCGTGAGCTAAGGGTTGTCACTACTCGGCTAGAGACTCGTAGTGACAAAGCCCCTTAGGTCGCTCATATATTCCTGTGGCTGAACGAAGAAAAATATTTGGATTATAACATCTCAATGTATTTACATGTACATGTATAAGAGTCTCATAAACCGAACCCAAACCAGGTTATAAAATAGTTCCTGTGCTTCTATTCCGAGACAAGTTGCTAATTTTGCAAAATGGACATAATTATTATCATTATTATTATTATTACAAGTTACACATCTATTTGTATGTTTTGCATTGCAGTATATAAAACAAATATTCAGAGCTTAAAACAAAAACTCCTCTTCTTTCCAGACGTTCTTTGTTTCGTTGGTTTTAATTGTATTGTACTTCCTGTATCCTGGTTAAAGTGTTTTGAATTAGTTCCTGATGATGTGGTTCCGGCAGTGTCAAATATACTTCCTGTAAGAAGAAAACAAAAGGGAGGCTTCAAAACTTAGTTTTCATAATCAGTGTGTTATAGCCCTGTCTCTACATGGAATGCTGAATCGGTCTGAAATTGAATCAAAGTTGGCTCACTTGTTCTGACGTACACAAAAACTGGTTTGGATCAATTTAGATTATTTTGATCAAAATCATGTCCGGGCTCGATTCAAAGATTCAAAACACGCAATTCAATTGCTTAGTTTTCTCATGGGAACAAAAACACAGTTTTGACCAAATTAACTGAATCGATTTTGATTTGATCCCCGTAATGCCTGGGTGTATGTGGACCGTCCGTTTTGGATTTCGGTGGTCAACAGCATTGGTGGTCAATATTTAGCCACTATCAATGTTAGATTCATATTATCTCTGATTTCTCATCACTTAATGTTCATCAGCTGAATTTTTTTTGATATGGAAAGCTTCAAAATTTCTGAAAAAATTCCTGCTGCTAGTTTTTTCTGTAACATACAATCTACTGAATTCAAATAACAGTAAACACTTTGGTCATGAATAAACAACACTTCATACATTTTCAACACATGTAGCTTAATTCTGTTTTGCTTTGAAAGCAGCAGAGGTCTGCAAATAGACCACTGAAAATTAAATTTAGTGGTCCGTAATGAGAATTCAGCAGTCATTGGGGATCACGACCACTGCTAAATTTGTGTACCACGAAATACACATTCATGTACATGTACATGAGTCATTTCTAAGCATTATTGCCAAATGAAAGAAACCAAATACTATATAGTAATCTGAAACATCTGCATCAACATTTTTATTCACTCTGTCATTAAAAGTATCATAGACACAAATCTGTGTAACATAAAAAAGCTGAAATGGAAGTACTAAAATTTTATTGAATACACACAACATAGTTTTAATAAGCTGAGTCTTGTTCACTCGTGACAGATGGAGCTGTTTATGATCATACGCTACAAAGTCACAAAGTGACGTGAGCACAGAGAATACTCCTGTAGATGCTCTCGTACCTGACGCACAAGTTTGAAAAAATACTCACCAATTTTAGTTTGCGATGAGGGCGTCTCGTCTGCCTCTGTACTCTGTATTCGTACTAAATACCTATCTGTTAAGTACCTAAACACATCATTTACATTCAAATCTTCTTTCACAGACGTTCTGTAAAATCTAAGTTTCAACCGCTTGGCAATGTCGTCTGCTTCCTCTCTGTAAATAACAAAAAATCTAATATTAAGACCTCTGAGTAGTTAAGTAAAAATACTTTCAGGAAAACACTCAATAATATTGTACAGGTTTATCTAACCTTTGACTTCATGACAGATAAGTCCATATTTGTAATTTGTATTTTTCTAACAAAAGGAAGTGAACTGGGGATTAATAGTAATACATGAATAAAAACATAATTTCAATATGATGAAATTGTTGAGAGACTTACGGCGATATAACTGCATCATCCACCAAATCTATTTTATTTTGCACCAGAACCATAGGAATGTTTCCTACTTCATCTTGCACTTTCTTTTTCCAGCTTTCTATGGCTTCAAAAGAAGCACGATCTACTGTTGAAAAGGCTAACACACAGGCTTGTGCTCCTGTAAAAATAAGCGTAAAATGTTGTTAATGATACATGTTGTGTCTAAGGCTTGAATGACACAGGGAAGTACAGAAGTTTTGCACAAACTACGGTAGATACCTTCTATTTATAATGTTTTCAATATTGAGTTGTTTTCTTGGAGAACAAAGAGGGCGCTATTTACTGTCAGATCCCGATCTTTCTTAGTTGCTGGCTGTGTGTCAGTCTGATGTCAACACTGGGGCAAGTTCAGTGTTAATAACATTATGGCTAGTGCAGGCATTAACCCTTTCAGTTGCTGACACATGCTGTTGAGGTGTTGCCAGTCCAGTGAGTGTTAGCCGAGTTGGCAAGTGATATTTGAGATGTATAGTAATATACTAGGACTTTCAGATAAACTGCGTACTTCCTCTACCCGTTTATTACAAAACTGTTGTTACCTATTTTAACCTTCACGACCCACATGTATAAAGAGAGGGTCCTATGATATCCTGATATACACTTTTTAATGCCCTCTCCCCTTTCCCATTTTCACTGTCAATGTAACATACATTCTCAAGTTAGCTCTTCCAACCTTACACTACAAAGATAGAAAAGAGATTCATATACATGTATGATGATTTCACAATGAAGTTAGTAACCCCTAATCCCTATTGTATTAACTTTCACATGACAAACCTTGTCCCCCCCCCCCCCCGCCCTTAAATCTCCATTTATACTGTTAAACATCTCCCATACAAGATGAACTTGGCAATCCAAGGTTAACGAAGGTCATTCAAATAACACCTTTTATGCATTGTCTTGTTTTGACCACCCACTCACAACACAAACATAAGACAGTACCAGATGTCAGTCCTACTAAACAATGGATCAATATTTGTAGATTGTTGGAACCACTAATGGTATGTCTTGCTTTCATTGATTTCTACAAATGTCTTGATCTGAAATCAATATCTGTCACCCTAGCGACATGATAATGTACAATTATATTGATTGTATTGTGTGTAAGTTTTGCCACTGATCAACTTGCTTGTTCACTCAAACATATTTTTGCATACGTGATGAGCACTTAATACTTCCCACTTAGTGATCAGTGAACATTTTATAAAATATTTCTAATTTGGAAGAACTCGACTTTCATGCAGTTTACATTTATAGGCAAATACATGTTGATATTCACATTCCCACAGTCTAATATACTGGTCTCCAAGTTTACACAAGGCTAAAGAATGTCATATCAAACAAACATGCAGCAACTTATAATATCAGCCCTGTCACGTCACCTAAATCGATTCAGTTACAATTAGTTCAAAACCTGTTCTATGCTCATGAGAAAACACAGTAAAAGATTTGAATCACCTCACTTTCACTGTTGCATCTGTTTCAAACTGAATAATTTGAGTCGGTTCAAAACCACCTTCTACATATGTACGGTCGTTTTGAACCAAACTAAATTTTAATAGTTCAACTTCTAGCTAGTTTTAGTACATATGGGGGACAGGAAAACCAACTTTTTTAAATTCAATTTGGAACCAATTCAAAATTCCTTGGACAGGACTAATTCATTGCCTTCTTTACATGGACTCGCAAGTTACTGAGAAATAGTTTCTCCTTGGAATTGACTTTAAACTGTATTAACCTACCCAATGATTTGGAAAACTTCCCTCATGCATACAATATTGTCCTTGTTAGCCTTGCAAACATAAGAGAATTAATGATGTGAACCACACTGGGACTAATCTGATGAATGGATGAAGGTCATGTCATTCACAGATATCTCCTAAAGATGGTAATTATACGACTTGCACACAAAGAGGTTAACAATAAAGTAGCCTTTGATCTGTATTCATGCGATGTGGACACCTAGTGTTATCCCTTTGAAAAGTCAAGAAGTTACTATTATAGCTAAATTGATGTTGGCTTGGTGTTTCGAGCACTCTTGGGGCATTACGTTTTTGACACAGAGCTAGACATATTTCGACCCTACCGATAGACTAACGATATCATTGACCCAACAAACAGCAGGATCCTTTGCCCAATCACATTGAACACTAATAAGCATTGCTATTCTTTCAAAGTGCAGTAAAAACAGGCTTCTAATAAAAACATTACACATGGACTTGATGATTTTAATGGCTTCAATTGTTTATTTTCTAACTAATAATCAGCAATTAAACTTGACTACTTCTACATCCACACTGTGTATGGCACCTATGTAATTGTTTCTTCCGCATTAGAAGTTGTCGTCTGAGGGCGTGTATAAAATGTCGTGATGTATGAGTGAAACACAAAGCCTACATCATTTTTAGCTGTATTATAAATTCATGTCTATATAGAGAATATAGTGTGCCAAGATTTCGAAGCTAAAATACTACAGTCATGTACCCCTAAAATGGCACAAATTGAACTTATAATACTTATGACAAGTGAAAATACTTACAAAAGACTTTGATTAAACTATTCTTGTGTATAGTATTAATATTGATGCCTGCCTTTTTTTCTATGACATTACAACTTGTTTTCTGACATTTTAGAACTGTTGATTGCATAGTAGGGAGTTACTGTACATTTTTTGATATGTATAAATTATGTCTTCAAATCTTTCATAAAAAAACCTGCTTTGAATTCAGTTAATTTCAAGTGATGGTTTAAGTACATGTATACAATTAGAATACCGTGAGTACTTTTAATATGCAGAAAAAAATCCCCCAAAATATATAAACTTAGTTTGTGCCTTAATTATTCTATTCAAGGATGGTCATACTACAAAATAATGATGTTATTAGGTATTTACGAATATTCGAAAAGTACTCATCACCGGTGTCTGCATTGGAAAAAATTTACTCTGGTGATGATGACAATGCAGACACTGGTGATGGTATTTTATGAATATTTGTAAATAACTAATAACGTCATTATTTTGACTATTATGACCATACTTGGGAATAGAATCTTATTATTATTAGCTCCTTGAATATTTTTATTAGCTCCTTGAATGAAATATTAGCTCACAAGTGGCAGTGTTTGTGTCCCTAATAAATGACATACCTCTGTAATAGGATTTAGTTATGGCATCAAATTCTTCCTGCCCTGCAGTGTCCCATAACATTAACCGAACGTCTTCACCATTGACCCTAAAGAGAGAAAGGAGACGACTTAACGATCTCACCAAATGTCATGAAAGCATGCACTCTAGACAATAAAATACCACTTAAAATAACATTAACTGAATGAAAACTGCATAATGTTTAGACAGAATGTTTTTTTTAACACCACATTCCACATCTTTGTTTTATAACAATAGCCTATTTGACTGTTTAAGTATGTTGAAGTTGTCAGAGAATGTCTCCACAAATGACTTGGAATTTCTGCATTTCTCTGGACAGTAAATTCTCCAAGTAATGGTTGCACAAAAGAAAGTAAGGAGAGGAGGGACATCATGAGGCAGCATTCACAGGGGGTGACACTACATGTACCTATTTCTATCTAGAAGGACATCCTGAGGCAGCATTCATAGGGGTGACACTACCTATTTCTATCTAGAGGGACATCCTGAGGCAGCATTCATAGGGGTGACACTACCTATTTCTATCTAGAGGGACATCCTGAGGCAGTATTCACAGGGGGTGACACTACCTATTTCCATCTTGAGGGACATCATGAGGCAGCATTCACAGGGGGTGACACTACCTATTTCTATCTAGAGGGAAATCCTGAGGCAGTATTCATAGGGGTGACACTACCTATTTCTATCTCATAATACACATGTGTGGTGCATTGTCATCTTGCCATTAGAGACACTGATTTTTTCTGATTCAACCGATATATGAGGGCATCATATTAAAATTGTTTGGTCTGATAGCATACTTATAAGTTATATAGGGTCTGTCTCATAATGAAAATACTATTACTACGAATAATAAAGGCCAACCATACATTCATCACTATTTTTTCTCACTTGAAATTGATGAAAAATGGTACTTTGTGATGTTTTAGATTTTTCAGGTAGCCACACAAATTTGAGTTCCATGCACCTTTACTGTTACATCTAGGTCCAACAAATGCTAGTAAAGTACTTACTCAAGTTGTCTTTCAAGGAAATCAACTCCGATAGTCTTCTTGTAGTCTCTTGTAAATATTCCCTTACAATAACGCTGTATCATACTTGACTTGCCCACTGCTCCATTGCCTACCACCACTACCTTTATCGCAACTTCAATTTCTTCCTCTCTCATAATTGTAAAAATGACAAGTGTTCTTTTAAATACTTTTATATATATATAATATATTTCTATCTATGGAATAAGCTTCTGGTTGGCTGTTGACTCACTATGTGATGGAGGAGGTCTTCACAAGACCTGAAAGAGACAAAAAATGAACATTATATTTAATACAACATTATAAAATATTTTGATCAATTATCGTATTAATTTTGATCAATTCTCGTATTCTGTGGTAAAATAACCCTGGAGTATCCTTAAATATATTTATCGGGTTGGTAAAACACTAAAGGCCATGTTGCAGATAATAATCCCGCCATTGATTGGAACTATGCAAAGATCATCGACAGTGAATGGCACAAGTTATCCTGGCAAATTAAAGAATCTCTCCACATCAGAAACAAAGATGTAATGGCAACACCATGAACAGAGATAAAGGAGCCATGTCCATGTACATGTACATGAATGTACCAAACACATCATTTCCATGATCACATCTTTGCTGCACTATGACACCTAGTGGTAAAGCCATCAAAAACAGACAGTTTGTCAAAGCCCATGGACTTGAACATTCAAGCAAAAACGCTACTCATAAGTAATCAGAACCCTTGGTCATGATACAAGAACTACTTATTTGCAATACTAGTAATAGGGAAGCATTTGGAGATCATTACGAATGATACAAGTCAGAAAGAGAATCTCAAACTCTGTGGTATACACATACACTGTGAACCCATGAGAATCTACTACGTAACAGTAATATGGAAACTGAACAAGCCATGAATTCAAATCAAACTATGTGTACTAGAAAAGGGGTAATTGAGGTATGAAACTGGTCTATGATACATGTACAAATGTACCAGCCATTTTTGTACTCATATTTACATGTACATGTATCATACAGGTAATAAGAGAACTGACAATACAGTCAAATTCTGCCTTTATTCAACAGTTGAAAACATATGTTACTGTAGTATAACTTATACACACAATATGTATACTGTATACGATCATGACATCATATAATGTATCACATGTCACATGGTGTATCGCAGGACCTATGTTCACAATTAGACTGTCGACAGTAGTTCGTGCCTTTTTTGCTATGTTTCATCTAAAACAAAGTTGTCGCCTCGCTCCGCAGCACTGAATACTAATGCGTACTGATAGGAACTGTGATTACTGAAATATAAAATCGCAAAAATTGTGATCAGAAGTTTCTCACGAAATGGTGGATGCAGATACTGACATCAATTTAAAAAGACAATATAAAATTAAACTGTTCTTCCAAATTGTAATAGCTGTACATCTGATGAGAAGAAACCAATAACACAGAGAACATATGGAAAACAATGGAAAACATAACTACCTGAAGTAGACACACCTGACTTAGTGACTTACACATGAAAAAAAATTTAAAAAATGAAAATCTACCTACCCCACCTATTCTAAAATTGAGTGTAATCGGAACCACGCAATTTATCTTAGGAATTACTGTAAAATGTCTGCAGGTATGGTATTATATTTCAATGAAAGCATTATGCAATATTTTATATACACAAATACAAAAAAAATCTCCCTTTTGTACCCCTCTCTATGATCAAGCCACAAAAAAGCCATACGGTAGAGAAAGGAGTAAACTGTATTTAGATATAATGAATGTTTATTTTCAGTATAATAGTGTGGCGACAGGCAGTCAGGTGTAGTTGAAATGAAATTACAGCCTACACAATACAGGCATCACGATCTCATAATAAGTCAGGATTGCTTTACACAAACTAAAAATAAATCTTGCAAAATTGCTGCAGGCAACGAACATTCACCCTAAATGACACACTCTTGTGATTTCTGAGCTCTCTGTTGATAACATGATTTTTTTTTGTATATCTTATATCAGTTTGCTTTAGTTGGTACCAGATTGGTATCAAAACAGGAGCAAATACTCAAGGCAAACTGTAGTTTCTAAATATCAAAGTTCAACCTTCAATACATAAAATTGTATATGTACTACATGTACATGTAGGTTGAGTTGTGGATAGATTGCATGGCTGGTGTGGATGGGATGAGAAGATGTGTTTGGTATGTTGGTGGGCCAGGTTGAGTCTGTTGGGTTGATGGGCTGGGTTGAATTGGGTGGGTTGATGGGATGGGTTGAGCTTGTTGGGTGGGTTGATGGGCTGGGATGAATTGTGTGGGTTGAACTTGATGGGCTGGGTTGAATTGGGTGGGTTGGTGGGCCAGGTTGAGTTTGTTGGGTTGATGGGCTGGGTTGAATTGGGTGGGTTGATTGGATGGGTTGAGTTTGTTCGGTGGGTTGATGGGCTGGGTAGAATTGGGTGGGTTGATGGGCTGGGTTGAATTGGGCAGGTCAGTGGGCCAGGTGCAGTTTCTTGGGTTTATGGGCTGGGTTGTATCTACATACATGTATATTTACATGTACACATTGATACATACAGGTTACGTGGATGGATTCAAATGGTTGGGTAGCTTATAGATGGAAGAGATTGAAGGAAAGGGTAGGGTAGTGGGATGGAATGGGATGGTTGAAGTGGGTACCCAGTGGGTATATTGGGTGCATGGTGTATATGTGCATATAACATTAATACCATACATACATGTACCACCAGCCAAAGAAAATACCCGTGACCTGCATGTACATTTTTTGTACTTATAAGGGTTGTCACTACGAACTGATAGAAGTACATCACACTACAAGAGTACTGACAACCGTTAGGTCACAAGTATTTTCTGGCTGAATGAAGAAAAATATTGGAGAGTAACATAATTATACCGCCGCCAGTAATATCAAAGAAAAATCTAAGAAAGTAGTGATAATTTTGAATGTTTTAAGTCATATTTTAAACACAGCAGAACCAGCATGTTGACTCGTGTTGTCGTCACATAGAATGACCAGAGCATATATTTCATTTTTTTTTTTGTTTAACTTGCTTTGTGTATGATATAATGTATGGTACACATAATTGTTGGTTTAGGTACACAAGTGGGATGTAAATGTATGAGATAAATAGATTGACAGGGTGGATGATTGAGGTGTGAAAATTGACACTTTCTTCAGTTTCTTCCTGTATTCTTCTACCAACAACCACTGAGATGTATATATACATTGTATTTTAATTTATTCATTCAAATAATTACTTCTGAAACTCTCTTGTGATGAAATCAATTCTATAGACAACACTCTACAAATATGGACATTGTGACATAGCCTTTAGAAATATGCCAATTAAAGGTTTGCGTACATTTGTATAGTGTATATACACTATGAATAAATTTTACAAATATTTGGAACTAGGGATGGTATTCAATACACAAGTGTGTATGACGTGTGAGTACTCAATACAGGATAAAAGTTCTCTTAGGACTCTTCAACTCGTATTCAATTAGCTGAACACAACATTTTTATAAGGAGAGGGACAGACTAATGGATTTGTGGCTAACAAGAGATGTACAGCTCACATGAACTCATTTGAGTCATTGTCCATCGATGTGTATGAATGACTCAGTGAAATCTTAAAACAGGAACTCAGTATTTTTGCTCATGTAATAAGTTAGCATTATTCATATACATGACAATTTTTATATGATATCTGGTATAATACAACTTATATATATATGATAATATATGATACGGTATTATGATATAATATACATGTACATTGTACTAACTACGATACATAGTCTAATTTGACATGATACATTGTACGATATATACATAATATAATATAATATGCCTAGTAGACAATATGATATGTAACAATACATACCGGTATAATATGATATGATATACATGATAATATTGATACATGATATGATATGATGATATTGATATATATGATTTGATTTGATATATGATATGATATGATATGATATGATATATGATATATGAGATATGAGATATGATATAATATAATATAATATGACATGATATGACATGACATGATATATGACACAACATGAGCCATGATGTGACAAAAGATTGATCTAGGTGCTGGTTTGATCTCTAGCATTACAAGCTGTTAGTGAGATGGTGAGCACAATCATGGTGCACTGCACAGATCGTGATGCAAACAGGCTAGCAGGGTTTGCATTGCGATGGTAATTGTTAGTGAGCCAATATACACATGTACTAAGCAGGTGGTTTGCAATGTAGCCCTTAGGAATCTTTCTTTACATCAGTGTATACAATTGGTATTAGTATTAGTATTATTACGGTACTCCTGTCAGCTGCTTTTGGATTCTTTAAAACCTTATTTCGATGTTTTATGAGCATGACGTAAATGTACAATGCCTGTGGTGGAAAGGAAACGAGGATTCATGGTTGACTTGGTGAACTGCAACCCCATGATTAATCCTTTTGACACTATACAGTACAACGCCTCATGTAGTCTTTTCCCAATTTACTACTAGACATGTGTTACCCTACATGTAGTTTACTACATGTACATCACATGTACATTAGCCTGGCTTTTAAATTTTGGTTTCCGATTTAAAATCCCCATCTGCATGGGTTCCACGCTACATGTACGCATGTATGGGACTGGTACAGTGTTATACAAAATGTACATGTAGTGTCAGACTGTTGACCTGGTGTTAGCATCTACATTAAATGTACAATCATGTATTGTACGAAGCTAAACGTAATGCCAATCCAGTCAGCAATTGCAGTTATCTAGAACAGTTTACTGTAGTGTGATGTACATGTACGTTATATACTGGTATACATATAATAGTACACTGAGTCTCTGTAATAATCAGAAGTACATTCAATTTTGTATTTTAATGAGACAAGTATTGATATTGCCAATGTTTAGGAATTTGGGAACTACAAGCATGTACGGAAAGGGGTGGGGGACTTAACAAGAAAGGGGTGGGGGAATCTGGTAACATGTAGGAAAGGGATGAGGGAATCTGGTAACAGAAGGAAGGAGGTGAGGGAATTTGGTAACATGAAAGGGGTGAGCAATCTGGTCGGAAAGGGGATGAGGGAATCTGTTAAGAAGAAGGGGGGGGGGTCTGGTAACAGAAGAAAGGGGGTGGGGGAATCTGGTACAAGTGTAATATACAGATTTCAACATCTTATACCATAGCCTGTGTACACAATGATCTATGATTTTACTTTGCACCACACTGACAGTACATGTAATTTTAGTTTGTGTCGATCCATCTTAATGGACCAAAAACCTCGATTGCCAGAGTAGTACATTGGAGGATACATGTAAATCACATTTAACCCTCAATCTCCATTCAAAAAAACAGCTGTCCCTCTTAAAAGCTCTGAACAATGGTTCTTTGGTTATGGCAATACAGTTACAATGTACTGTAAACTGCATGTAAATATACGATATATTTTGTTAGGACAACACAAAAGTAGTCCGTCTTCCATGCTTGAGTTATTCTCCCACAAGGAATACCAGTTGAACACTGACCCCAAGTCTCTCCTGTGACTACATGTTCTGTGACTAATGAGCCAGAAAATTCTCATCTGAGAGATGTGGTATGAATGAGAAGGATGTGACCCAAGAACTATAAGGTACAAACACAGTCGGTCACCTAACCTGAATGAAATTATTAGAAGTCAGTGACCTTTGAACAGGATGTACATTATATACATAGTGGTACCAAATCTCATCACTGGTCATTAATAGAATCTGAGTGCTTTGATTACTTTTGTAATGCTCTTGTTATACAATTCTGGTTGCCAACACAGTTTCTAACTAAACCACTCTGGATGCCAAAGTGGTCTCTAACTAAACCACGTCTGGTCAAAGTCTCTCAATCAGCACAAAAAGTTGTTCATCCAATCAGTGAACCCCAACTGTTATATTGACACAAACAGTGTATGACTACATTGTATAAGTAGCATCCTAAGCTGACAAATATACCATATTTGGACATTACATAACTGTCCCAGTAAACACTAACTTTAATTATGAGGAACTGTGCAATTGGTTAGAATTTTGTGAATGATTAACAGAGACATGATGTTAATGACTGTGTGGGTGGCTGTGGATGAATTTTAAATTTCATCTCAGGACTTATAGAGTAACAACTTTGACTATACGTGAGTGGAACTTGAAATGTGAATTGTAACAATTCCCTATTGGGACTAGACTATAGCCTAGAGGTAAAGAATACACTTGACTTGTCAGGCATTTATGATTTATGGACTTTGGACATTTACACATCAGACTATCCCATAGGACACTTCAAAATACACCACTTAGATAATTAAAAAATTTCACAATTGAATAAAACCATAGCAACAAGTACAATTAGTTGACAAGTGGGACTGTTTCAATTAAATAATAATTAATACACATTCATATAAATTGATGTAGGCTTGGTGTTTAACTCATGTGACATGACATTTTCTACATACTCTCAGACAACTTCTAAATGCAAAAGAAACAAATTAGTGAAGTGCACAGTTGGATGTCAAAGTAGTCAAGTTGTAATATTTGATAAGGCAGTCCTTTTTCTTATAAAGCTTCACCTGTCTGTCAAGTAACTTGAATGTTCCATATCATATATGAAATAATGGCACAATTGCATGTGTACATTGACATTTATAGTTGACTGCTTGGCATTACCTTTTAAAACAAGCGTACATTAAAAAAATCAGTTATCAAAGAAAGCTGGTTTGGAGAATATACATGTATGAACCATTACTTCAACTTCATGTAGCCATAGCCTTTTTATGGTATATTCTGTTCAATCAAGGATATGAGAGATTGAATGTAATATACTGTAAGCAAGTTGCAAACAGGCTAAGTTGCCCAAGGATGGAAACAACAGTGGTTTGGCCATGTCACCCCCTCCTCTCCCCTCTTCCTCCAACCTGGATCACAGACACACACACAATTATGTATGCATGGAAGTGTGGAGGAGAGGAGATGAGGGAAACCGCATGCAAACTGGAGCTACATTATATAATATCAAGAAGTGGACTAACCATGATTTAGCATGTTAGATTGTACATGTATTACTGAGAAGTGCAGAGGGTGGGGGTGGAAAGATCAAAATGCTCCTACATGGTCTAATAGCTCTGGGATTTAACTGACCTGACATGACATAGAAGTTTATTGGAAAGAGAAGTATTGATGTACAACAGTAGACAACAAGATACATGTAGATGGATTTCAAGCCAACAGACTGTACATAATTCATATGTACATGTATGGCTATTGTGTGTGATCAAATATATCAATTTTAATACCCCTATTAAATGATGACAGAGACCCTTTACGAGCAACATGTGGAATTAATAGTTTGGCATACAGTGTGTCTTTCACTGATGTACCTCGTACATGTAGTTTAGAAACATTGCTGGGTTGACACATCTAGGCACATATAAATGTAAGCTCTGCCCACATCTGAATCGATTCAAAACCAAATCAAACTGAATCGACTCGGTTAAGTCGGTTAGAAATCAAATTCGGCCCTCACTAGTAATCTAGGCAATAGATTTCGAATCAACTCACTTTTACGTTTGAATCTGATTCAGTTTTTAACTGATATGATATGACGAATGAAGGAAATGCAATAATTATCAATTTAGAATAAATTTAATAGCCATTATTTCTAAGTTAAAATCATTTTCAAAATACAATACATGATTGTACAACTCAGTACTAAAATACCTTACATTTAAAATTACCTTTGCCCAAAGACTTGCTCTGGCTTGAAAATTTTTCTTCACCAGAACATACATGTACATGTACTGTAAAGCCAGTATGTCAAGTCAGATAGCCAAGTCTCTGCTAAATAATTGCATGCATCTTGAGAAGTACTTCTGTAGTATGTAGGCGTACATGTACTCTTCCTACAGCTGTGTTGACTTTTACAAAGAAAAGACTGTGTCTATTATTAGTTTGTGGTGGGAAGATAGTATGAGACTATGACAACTGCCTGAGGCTAGGGAATTTTCCACACCATCATTCTACATGTACATAAGATGTCTGTCTGGAAAAGAATTCATTACCTAACTAAATTATTTATCAAATGTGGTTGCTTGACATTTTCTATTTTAATGTCTACTGTGTTTCTGACATATCTCTATTTATCCGTTTTACATCCATCCATTATGACTTTAACACAAGGGTTTACAGTACAACAAATTGTGACATTTGAATAAGCTAATTTGCATAATTATGTATCATCGTAGGCAAGTACAGTAGCACTGCAACTATACACAAATTATAAATGTGTGAGTATGTTAAAATCAATGATAAATACTCATTCTAAATAAATTATCTTTAAAATAATTTCAGAAATTTGTCTAATGATGGTCACCACAGAGCAGCGTTAAAGTCAGTGTTGGTGAGGTAGGAAGAAACCGGGAAAACCTGCATTCTGTCGGGTGAAACTGAACATCAGGCTTCTCACATACAGACCGGGTTACTTGTTTTTATAATCACACCGAAATGATGCTGGATGAGTTCAAACCAAGCCTGCAGACGTACAACAAGGTGTACGAGGTAAACACTCAACCACCGACAACCCAGCAAATATATGTAAGAGTATGCATGTATGTATACATGTATGTATCGCATAAAAATATGTAGCATTTTTATATATCATGTAACATGTTGCACACTATACAAATATACACGTTGGATGTGTGTGAAAACATAAATCTAGTTAACCAATTGTATGCATGTCAATTTGCATACAAGTGCATGGAAAACACACCAAATACATATTAATTTATAGCAGATTCTATTTTTTTATACATAAAATGAATTAATATCATAGTATGTTTCATGTGAAATATGTGGCACATGTATCAATCATGTCAGAACACATAGTACATAATCTACATATTTGCTTCATGAAAATCTAAAAATATCGCATACATTTTTGTAAAGGTAATAATTTGCTGTATCTTTCCATATATAATCTACACAATATAACATGAAATGATAATGGCACTTTGTAGATATAGTAACTAAAATACATTTGATATTTATCAGCAGATAATAAAAATGAAAAGCCATAATTCCTTTTATCTATGAGTACGAGTACACATGTATATTACATACCTACAGGCAATTGTTGATGAATATTACTCTCTACACCTGCCAGACAGAACAACCTCATGGGAAATTAAAGTAAGTAATTTTACACTCCAATATCCTAACTGATGTCATCACACTATCTACTTAAGAAGTTAAAACCCATCCGTTTATAATTGTACATTAATTGACAATTCGCTATGACGTAAGAGTTTAAGACAGTATGGTAGAAATATGGTATGTTTGAATATTAAGTACTTAACTTAATACATATCTTACGTATGCCTAAAATAAAGTTGTGTGGTTCCTATTACGTTCAATTTTCGAATAGGTGGGGAAGGAAGATTTTCCCTTTTTTGTCATGTGTGAGTGTCTAATTCAGGTAGATATATGTTTTCCATTGTTTTCCATATGGTGTCTGCATTAGTGGTTTCTTCTCATCAGATGTACAGCCATTACAGATTGGAAGAACAGTTTTATGTTGTCTTTTTAAGTTAATGTCAGTTTCCACATCCACTATTTCTTGCCAGACTTCACAATTTTCGTGATTTTATTTGTTTTTCTCGAATATGTAAAAGAAAGTTTAACGTCGGTGTGAAAAAATAGGTGGGTTTGGGTAACCGGGAACGAAACAGTTTTTTTGTAGGCCTAAGTACTTATAAATGTCTTACTTTAATAGCTCAAATGATTTTGAGAATATGTATATTCAAATTAATAATCTATAAATAATGGCCTTACTTTGCCATACAAAGAATTGTCACTTTATATATTCATGAACTCTGGCGAATTCTCACTTCATTATTAACAATTTTGAAAATGCGAGAATGAATATCTGTGGACTCTGGCGAATTGTCACTTTATCATTAATTGTTTTGGAAATGCGAGAGAGAATTGGATGTGTGAAAAGGTTGATTTAGTTTCAGGTGTGAAATTAAGTGTCAAATATACTACATGTTCTTTTCCAACTACATAGTGATGCTCTGTGATAACATACATGTAAGTAACTGTCAATATTTCACATTTTCAGATTTTGGACCGTTTCGATGTACACGGCTGTCCAATATTTTTCTTTTACAAATTTTGTTATCACTCCTACAATCTGTATGGCATACCTGTTTTTTAGTTCAAAAGGTTGGCCACGTCACCTCACATGAACCCTCTCTCTCTGGGTCAAAGGGTAAACCACTTGACTTCATAAGACCTACTAGCTCACTTAAGCATGCTCAAACAAAGATCTCATCTCTGCATCATAGAATGAATGCATTGTATTATCATCAATGCATAGATTTTACTGTAAACGTTCTTTTTAAATTCTATGTATTTGGACAGAAGAAAGCTGATATTTTTTATAAGGCTTCCCCTACCACACCTACATGAGTGAAATAAAATTGAAGCAAGAATCAAGTTTCCACACAGCCTGCCTAACTCTAGCTAACTCCGACTTATTGATTGTGCAGTATTCTGCAAGGCATGTGTGATTGCTGTATGCAATAAAACATCCACTTAATGCATATTTTGATATTCTCCCACCTGGTTGAAGACATCGCTGTCTTAAATGCTCCAAAGTTCGATACAGAAAGAGTTTTATCCCTTCAGTCGTCAAATTGATGCTAAGTTGTAATTGTGTAGGTTGTATTTGTTTTTACTTGTTACTTATTTGTTTTGTGTATTATACTGTTTTCATTTATTCTGTGCAGTTGTGAGCTGTAAACTATGTATTCTTTGAGGACTAATGAAGGAATAGATAATAATGGTAATAATAATAATTCTGGATAATGCAAGTTTAATATTTTCCCCTCTATGTTCTTGTTAGGGCAGTAAGTTAAATCTACAAGAGTTCCTCGATCATTTTACCAGAGTTCACGTCACAACAGTGATTTGATGTACACATGTACGGCAAAAACCATGCCACTTTTACTGTACATCCTCTTTCTGTATATCATTAGCACGGTTCCATAAAATTAACAAACACTCTGCCCCTTCTCTGTTACCTGGGTCTAAATTTCAAGTAAAGAACGGAAACAGCTTCAGCTAGAACGTTTTTATCACCAAACAAGATTACAGTGCTGTGTACGTATTTCTGCAATAATCGTGACAGAATAATTGAATGAAATAGATATACTCAGATGTGGTAGGTTGATGCGATTTCCTGTTAAACTTGTCACGACACAGCCCCCAACTAATGTGATTATAACAAAATTGAGAGCCACCAACAGTAAACATATTGTACCTGCTGTAATACTCTTTGACGGTTAGCTATATCATTCCACCTTAACCACAGATTTCATTGCTGACATGTGCAAGAAAATCTTATCTTCAATCGATCTCACTCTTGTTCATTTTTATCATGTATCTAGATTGACACTGATGCAATGCACAAACTCCTTATCGGATTGCTAGCCTGCTGTTAGCTATTAACATGACCTGGTGCAGATATTAACCTTTCTAGCTGATTTGATATCAAGCTGCTGAGATGTTAGGGATGATCAGACAATGTCACACAAGCTTGAAACAAGCAAACTTTGTTCGTTTTTGTTGTTTGTTTTTTTTGTTTGTTTTTTTGTTTTTTGTTGTTTGTTTTTTTTTTGGGGGGGGGGTTCTGGCATCAATGTGATTGCTGAACTTCCTTTTCATACATGTACTTCTAACCAAGTTTTGAAAACTTTCATGCCTTCAATAATAAAAGCTTCAGTATTTACTACTGAGATGTTGATAAGTTGATAAAAATTTACTTCTGATGTGAGATTCAGTGTTTGGGTTTACAGTATATGCAGTACTTTGATTTGTTCACCATCATCTCAGTAAACAGGTTCATAACATAAGGTTGGAACTTCGTGTTTACCATCATGTTTTGGTGGTAATGGTGTCATCGCTACATCATGGTTTCCAAATTACATCATATATACAATACAAATGTAAATATGTGCTGTCCGTGGGCGGGCGGGCGGGGGGGGGGGGGGGGGGTAGTTATACAACACAAACGATGTTTGACATTTCTTTCATTGAGGTTGTACGACATTGTGGGATCGTCCCTAAAAAATAGTGGAAGACTGCTGTTTATTTTAAACTGTAATACGTCACTACATGTAACTCAAGGCTACTTGACTAGTTGGAGAGTGATTCTGAAATTCCATTCTCCATGCAGTCAGATATTATACATTCAGGTACATTCCAGTGAATAGAAATTTCAATAATTGTGACGTGGTGTATTATGCTATGTTTTCACTTCTGAAAATACAGCTGCAGGATACACTCTCTAACACTTTCAATAACACCTTTATGTCCCAACATCCATTGTGAGGCCATGTGGTTCTGTTATACATGTATGTCATGTATGTACATACGTAACATACAGCGTAACAAAAAGCACAAATAAAATATCAGAGTTTAAAATGGTATTACATACATGTACATCTGTCACTACTCATAAAAAAAATATGTACATGTGTAGCATATCATATTTTGACTACATGTATATTACTATGGCTTTGTCATCTAGCTTTTATTTGCCAAAATATTAATAAATTCATATTTGATTACAAAGTACATCAATACCTTGGGCTCTGGGGTAGATTTTATTTTAGGACAATACATGTATTTGTGATTGAAGTACAATGCGTGCTTATCCAAGTTATACATGTCATATATTGCCTTTTAAACAAAATTACTCATACACGATTGTAATACGTTTTCAAATCAACATAATGGACAAAGTCATATATAATAAAAGTTATAGCCCACAGGTATCTACCGTACATGTACATGTACTATCTTTCATTTCTTCAGCAATAACAGTGGACTGAACAAACGACAAGAATATATTTATATATGTGCATGTAAGCTAGTGATTATCTAGATTCCAAACTCTATTCTACAAGTCAATAGGGAATGTGCAATCCAGACTGAGCATGCTCAGATGCAAAGGCCTATGGGATTATCTGTGGTTATTGTAATACCTAATCTGGAGCAACTGATAAAATAAACCTCCCACAAAGGTCAGGGCAACTATGAATTGATCATTTGTGGTTACAAACAATGTAACATTATTGTTTACAATGCTAATTGGTTAGTATTTAATATCACATTTCACATGATGCAACATTCAATATGGCGGGTTTGCAAGTTCCCTATTGTCAATTCCCATTTGTTGTTGACTAATATTTGAAGTCTATACTAGCAATTATACCATGCACGAGACATTTAGAAAAAATATATGGAATATATACTCTTGTCGTTCTACATCATGACAACATGCACCTATGTCACAACAATGTATGTCTACATTGTATGTCATTGGTTCTGTTGTGTTCAAAATGTTCATATCGAAATATGAGTCAAAACGTTCAAAATTACCATTAGTTACTTACAAATTCCCCGATTTTTCTTTGACATTACTGGCAGTGGTATAATTATGTTCTTCTCCAATACATTTCTTCATTCAGCCAGAAAATATTCGTGACCTAAGGGTTGTCATGATGAGTCGATACAAAGCCCGCTCAGGTTACTCATATTTTCCTTGGTTGAATGAAGAAAATTATTCAATTGGGAATAACATCTAAATAGTACATGTACTGCAAGTTTCATTTCTTCAGCAACAACAGTGAACTGAACAAAAGAAAGTAATACAGCACAGGAATGTATACGTACATATAAAGCCAGTGATCAGCTTAGCTCATCTACATTCCAAACTCTATTCTACAGGTCATTTGTCAGGCCCATTTGTTGTTGAAACATTTGTACTAGCAGTATAGCACCGAAAGGATCAAATTCCTTGCCAGCAAATTTTTCTGACAAAATATTTCAGCTTTTATGGCTGGTACCATTTTTCACTAACAGCGTTTTACTTGTTCGTAAACACTTGAGAATTTCTACCTGTAGTTTGGAAGAGACTTAAATACAACCATTACTGATTTTTTTGTTAAGTATTTTTTCATGAGTGGGTACCCGGCTTAAGGACTACTTTCAAGAGTGAGTTTAGGGAATTCTTCCAGAAACACTGGTACATGTATGAAGCCAGAACAGATGTATTACTATTATATGTATATCATTCTGGTCTAAGATGAAGCTATTGATTGAAGTACATTGTTGCACCAGTAAAATTAATGCAAGTGGAGTGGTTTTTGAGTTTTTGCATCTGATTCCATATTTTATTTTACTGCATAAGTTTGAAATGCTACTTTCATTTTAAGCAAGAAATGTTGTGAAAATACTCTTGGTACACAAGGGCCTCATGTCTCTTAGCCCGGAACTACATGTTCATGTTCATGTACACCACTATACTTCTTAGCCATGAACTTTGACTCAGTGTGTGAGCTAAAACACTTGCCTTAATTCAATTGTGTTCTCTACAAGAATAATGTTACAAGGGTAGTACAAATCTAAGTATGTACAATATCCCCGCAACTTCACCAGTTGTTTTACCCATCAAAATTATGTGTTTTAAAGTGTGGAAACTGAACAGTTTTGCCATCACACTCAGTATGTTACCTGGTTTCTGAAAAGCTTGGTAAAAAATACTAGGGGGTTGAACTCCAGAGTCCATATGGAGAGTTAAAAAAAAGCCCACATCCATGCTGGGTTTCATTCAGAGGAAAACAACAGAGAAGACAGCAAATGGATGTTGTACAAGAGTTCTGATTTGATGGACTCCAGACTGCCTCCATACAGATAGACTGTAACATACATCATATATTGTTCAGCCATATCAGGCTTAATACTGGCTGATATAGTGTGGCACTAATGTCTGTATCTTACAGACTACCATACAGGTGGTTACAGGTGGAAAGAAAATGGCAAATGGATCCCAATAAAGGAATGTGCATGTATACTTTCTGTTTAGCCATTGTACAAACATAACTGGAAGGATTTTTAGGAAATTTTCCAGCAAGTTACACAATACACTGTACATGTATGATTACTATAAGCTAAGTCAACAATCAATAGGGCTTCCTCCATTTTGCTTCCCATGCTAATCTTAATTCAAACTATACATTATTGATTTTTTGGAGGGTAGCATGGATGTCAGTGAACTTTGAATAAAGTATAGAATTCCTCTCAGACTTTGGAAGCCAAATGTCAGTTTAGTGTTAGCCCTTTCAGTTGGTAATTTTCAAAACACAGGTCTGTGAGGTGTTGGTGCCAGCATGGTATACTTCAGTATAATGCTACACGTACAGGTAGCCAAGGCTAGCCATATTGGAAAGTTAATAATCAGTACTGAAATTTAAATAGCTAAATGAATGAACCACGTACACCTGAAGACTTCCCTTACATAGCAAATTGAATGAATTTGAAAGAAGTATAAGAAACATATCTTTGTCACCATCAGTGGAATTTGAATACATGGCTATGGTATCAAATAGTGAATGGTTATGGCAGAATGAACACAAAAGTTTAAATTGAGTTGTTCCTTCACATGCCATGTTTATTCTGGGAGACTACCCATTCGTAAACAAAGTCTCTAATACCAATTTGACAGAGAAATGAAAGAAACACAGCAAGATTTTGTATTGAACCAAGATCTTCAAATACCGGTAAATCCTTCCTTTCAAACTGAGTCCACAGATCGTTCTTCAGGGATGTTTATAATTTATTTATAACTACATGTATATATCACCTGCTCAAATGAGACTTCATCATAAAATCTCCTATCTACATGTACACCTTCTGAATACATTCCTATTAATTACATAGGTGAGAACCTAGCTAAGGGCGACCATTCTTAATTCTATGTTCATTATGATATGACTGACTCAATATTTCTTCCCTTTGGTGAAATAACAAAAAAAATTGATGCCTTCTCCAACAGGATTAGGCCTAAGAACAATTTTGTGTAGTTTTGATTACACTCAATTTTTGAATAGGTGGGATAGGTAGAATTGTTTGGGATTTTTTTTTTCATGTGTGAGTGTCTAGTTCAGGTAGTTATGTTTACCGTTGTTTTCCATATGGTCTCTGTGTTATTGGTTTCTTCTCATCAGATGTACAGCCATTACAGATTGGAAGAACAGTTTTACATTATCTTTTTAAGTTGATGTCAGTTTCCGCATCCACTATTTCTTGTGAGACTTCACAATTTTTTCGATTTTACTTTTTTCTCTCGAATATGTAAAAAAGTTTAGGGTTGGCAGTGAAAAACTAGGTGGGGTCGGGTAATCGGAAGCAAACAATTTTTCTTTTTGTTGGGCCCAAGAGAAAATCACACCATTGCTAGTATGATGGCAAACCAGATGAATGTATATATCTAAGAAAAAAAAAATTGTTTATAAGTGACATTTGGGAACTTTGAATAAAATTACAACAAATGATTAAAATTTCCTACTGACTTTATTCAGTCATTCAGACTGTTAAAGTAAGATTATGAATGAAAATATCACCAACATCATGTACATGTATACATAAACTTACATGTACATCTTTTTCTACAGGCCGACCAACCCATCAATTTAGGGACCTGGGTTTTATGAGGAAAAACACAGAATGAAATATGGGTACTACCCTAATGTCAGTAATGCTACCTTGGTGTATTCTAACAATAGAACAATAATGTGTTAACTGTAACTATTAAGTAAACCTGTTGACTTGATAAAACATTATCACATGCTGTCATATAGGTATACAGGGACCATTATTGAATTTAGATTGTTTGACAGATAAATTCTAACTGATAACATCCAAACCATTGGTGTGGTGAGTCAAAATCTGATCCCGATCCAATTCAATTTACTTGTCCATACCTGTGGTTAATTTCAATTTTTGTATCTATTTTGAATTAACTGATCCGGATTGAAGCCTACTCTAGGTGGTGTTTTCGATCAGGATCAAAGTAATTCGAGTCAGATCACGATCCGTTAGGTCTGGTGAGGACATGTACATGTATGTGCGTATTCGAATAAATTAGCTTGATAATAAGTAATCCGAATAGAAGCTGGTACATGTGTGGACAGGTACGCTAATGTAATTCAAATCGAATCCATCTTTTAGTTTTTTTTTAGTGTAGACGGAAAGTGGATTTGATGTAGAATAAAGTAATCTGGATCAGTTTAATTCAAATTGGATATCTGGATCAGATATATGGTCAGGGCTTTAGTTAGTTGTCATACCAGTTATGTACAAATACAATACTAACTGTAAAGGAATAAAAATCTACAGGTAAATCTTAAGACCCTATGACTCACTATCATATCAGGAAGTGTATAAATATACATACATGTATTGTCAGTTGCCATGGTTACATCAAAACATAATGACTTGCACATATTGTTCTCTATCTTGTGGACATGGGATAAATATTGACATTGTGTCTGCACAGTGCAGGCTATGATGAGTGCTTCCTAGGTTCATAAGAATTATGATCAAACACACTCCAAAGTCAGCTGTTATATGTTTGGCTGTGTTGTTTAACTTTTAACAGTTGTATGTTACATTACAGATAGTATATTTACTTTACCCCATGTACGTTTTACTGTGTAAGCTATGATCTAGTGATCATACTATCAACCATATAATGTAGTTCACCCCATTTAAGATTAAATATTGGAACTTCATGAACAAAACACACTGCACAAAAAATCAAAAAGATAAACAATGAAATTATGATTCAAGAGTATCTTTGATTGGCTGTGCCTATTGTTATCAACAGTATAAATCAGAGTTACATATACATTTGGGGTCTTACACTTGTACAATGTGAACATGTACATTATACCAACCCAAAACAATTGAAAATAGACTACATGTATGTAGAAATTGTAATACAAAACAAGACGAAGAACACCATTCATGATACATAACAAACTATATATACATTTGTACCGGTACAAAGCAGAGATAAATTACTTTAATGTAATTTATATTATCACTTCAGAATCCAATAGTATAGAAAAGAAAGAATTCAAATTTACAATGTAATGAAAACAAAACAGATTATAATTGCTCTCTGTGTATATCTAAACTCATGTAAAAATATTCAATCAAGAAAATTGTTTTACTTATACACTTACAACATTGGCCTATTTCATTGTAGTGTTCTTAATATCATTATTACACTTAATTATCCAAATAGAATTGTCAATTTTCTATATGGTTGTAATAAAGCATATATCTTTAATTTATTTTATGTACTGTACTCCTTAGTGTGTCCTCCAAGCCAATTTGAAGTGCCACGTTGAAACACCAAATTTTAGTGTTCCCCTATCTCTTACTATTTGGTGACTAAAAGGCCAGTTTCTATCATACTGACCCACAACAACAAAATTTGGCTATCAGGGCACACTAATTGCATGCAACTTTAATAACCCAAAGGTATCTGTAACTCTCTAGCTAAGCTTCGGAATAAAAATGGCCACTT
Source organism: Glandiceps talaboti (assembly GCF_964340395.1). NCBI lineage: Eukaryota > Metazoa > Hemichordata > Enteropneusta > Spengelidae > Glandiceps > Glandiceps talaboti. The sequence continues at coordinate 17,408,874 of NC_135562.1, read as the reverse complement.
TACAGTTATTACCAGAATATCATTTTGTCATTAACAGGCAGCACATGTATGTGAAAAAACAGCTACTTAGACTAACTACATTGTACAGTATTCTAATAACTTAATAAATTCACAGCAATATTATATCACTGGTATGACATAGCTAAGTTACAGACAAAATTTATATTTTTCAAAAATCTACATATTGCAATATCAATCATCATTCAATGGGATGACATATTACATTACATCATTTATATTTTGCTATTCACCACCACCTTATCAATCATCTTTAGTAAAACATGTCGTAATATTGCTTTGTTGAAAACCTACTTCAAAATTTAACCTCATTATTATCACTTTGCAGATAAACACACAGTTTGGGGAATGCAATTTGCAACTGATACATTTCTCATTCACCATGGCACCTTTAACCATGGGTCTAAAGTAAAGTGTAATTTTCTTTTTTATCAACATTAATCTGTCTCCATGTTGTGTGATTTGCAACTAATGGAAAGGTATCACAACTGCATATTTTATAGTGTGTATTTGTAACTAGGTTCTGAGTAGGTAAAGTCTATCTGAGTTCCATAGCTGCTATAGTTTTACTAATGACATGAGTGTCATAAACAGTGGGAGGTATTTGTGAGTAACTGCAGGTGAAATCAACCATCAAGTTTCATAACATTTTTTTCCCAGGGTTCCATACTCAAATTATGCAGCTGTTAATAATTCTCAAAAATCTATCATACACATATTTATATGTATATTAACTTTCTAAATTGACTATTTCAGAAATGTTGTTGGCTAAGTAAGAGATTCTAGCCTGGTATGGTTCAAGCTGCTTACATCATAAGTCTTTTCATGGTCTTCTATATACTTTACCAGAGTTTGCATGATCACCAAACTATAACATATACGATGAATCCAGGATGATGTACATGTAGGAGGGACTCATGTTTCTGTAGATTGTTAGTTGGTGATTACATGTACATGTATAATAATTAAATGTAAACCTTCATGTATACAGCAGCATTTTGCATGTTCTCCCATGGAATTTCACCATCAGCGTTGTTACTGTTAGTCTTAGTTAATTTACATAACCCTATTTGCTTTCAGAAAATCGAAGCACAATGTTCGTAATGAAGTGGCCTGGGGTCTGGGGAGACATTTCCTGCAAGCACTGAATTGTGATATTGGCCTCACTGACATGTTATTATTTAAATATTACGCTATACTATGCTTTCCATAGCATGACGTAAGTAATACATTCTGTAAAGTATTTAATTTATCATTATCATAAAGTGATTTCACTTTCGTCCTAGCATTAATTAATCCAGAAAAAACTGACATCATTAATATATTCTTCTCTTAAATGGTGGTGACCTTAGATGGTAATGGGTGGAGGAGCTGAGAATGTATTAATTCATGTTTTTAATTCATTTCACTGATGATCCTTTAAATTCTGGGGTATTACTATTATTTAATCTGTTTATTAAAATTGCAGAGGTCATTGACAAGCTGTTGATTAATTATTCAATTAAGCTAATTAGTAAAAATAATACAATGGGTACACTAATGGAGGTATTAGTGATTTTAGTAATTATCTCCATGACAACATACAGCTATCTAGTCTGTTTCATTAGAATTCAACTGTCATTGAAATTTTTATGAAAAGCTGTTGGTTTTGTCATTGGAAAATAACTCTAGGGGTATAATCATTGATATGTTAGTCTTAAATTAAAGTGCCTAGGAAGGAAAGAACTAATTATTGACTGAGTGGTACGTCCAGTTATCCGACTGTCAGATTAGGCTTGGGATCTCGAGGTATGGCTTGTAAATTGTTGGTCCTAAAAACAATGCATCTTGCTGGAGGCCATTGCCTGCACAGTTTGCAGTAACACATAGTTACAATCTGTATATTCATGCCTGACTTGATCAAATTAATGACTGTGGACGTTGGTGCACTTTGTTCCGACCACAAGACCGACCCGCGTTGTCTTCTCGCTGGTGATGTCATCAACGAGTCGTGCCAAGAAAATTGTTCAAAATAACACGGAAAAGTCCATAAAAATGTAACACTCGCAAGAGTCACCAAACCAATACCGACACTGTCTGTCAAATGTGATCATTATGAGGAAATACCTCTCATGAAATTTATCAAACCCAAGTCTACTACAATTTCTAACTTGTGTTCTGGATGGATAAATACAATATATGCCGTCGCTATGTAAACTACAGCTGATGGAGGCAGTGTGTCATGCGGACACTTACCGTGCAGTTCATGTGTTGTCACCGGTATCTTTTTCTGTTGTGAATGGCAGTCTTTCCAAACTTCTTTTCCGTGAACAGAATAGCGGTTTCACGCCTTGTAAGTTGCGAGTCTAGTTTGGAAGTGGACACTGGAACGACGATGAGATAAGGAATGTGGTTATCACGAAAATCCAAATTTTTTGAAATGGTTTGACTGCGTTTTGATCCTTGGGTGGTTTCTGTCGAGCCGATGTACGTCACGTGACTTCTGTCATTGGGTGCCTAGCAGCCCATAATATTTTCTTCAGAAGAATTGTAACTATAAAATCAAGGTTAATGTTTGAATAAAAATATTGGCTTTTCACCTCATGATTCAAGTTTTAAGTTTCAAATGATACATTTTGTGTTTGATGCTGTGTGAATTTATCATGAAATCAACGTTTAGAAGCCAAATACAAAAAAGAAATGTTTTATAGTACAATCTCCTTGGAGAAAAGAAGTAGAAAACAAACGACAACTTCCTGTCTGCATTTGGCAGTTTTGAAAGTCATTGAAAACCGAGAAATTGAGCAAAATGCCCATTTACAAAGGTAAGAACCGTGATTGAAGTTTTCCGCTTTCAATTTACTTAATGGAAATCGCTTTGAACTTTCAAATTCTGTACAGAGAATGCTAGCTTCACGATCATAGCGTACTTCCACGCTGTACTGTATCGCACGTTGCATGACTGATTCTGAAACAACCCATTGTAACTAAAATGTTGTCTGCAAGTCAGTGTTTACTAAAAGTTTATATTGAATCCGTCGGCACATTTGCAGTGCACAATGTTGTGATTGTAAAGTGTGATGGTGCATGTGTTTAAACTTTAAGCCCCATGTCTGGATGTATTAGTGCGCAAAGAGTTCAAAGACAGATCATAAGAGAGAACATAAGGCCTAATATACAAAAAAATTGTGTGGTTCCAAATAGTACAATGTACTACCAGGAGTATATATATATTTTTTTGTTATTTTTTTTCATGTGTGAGTGTCTAGTTCAGGTTTTCTATTGTTTTCCAAATGGTCTCTGTGTTGTTTATTTCTTCCTATCAGATGTACAGCCATTACAGATTGGAAGAACAGTTTTATATTGTCTTTTTAATTATTGTCAGTTTCCGCATCCACTATTTCTCGTGAGACTTCACAATGTTTGCGATTTTAATATTGTGTTTCCAAATATGTAAAAACGAGTTTAGGGTTGGCTGTATGTGGGGATGGGGTCTGGTAACCATAACCAAACAATTACTTTTGTTAGGCCTAATGTGCAAATTATTGCAGGAACTTTCAATGGTCTACAAAGGCCAGTGTAGATAAAAGGTAAATTGGCATAAACAAAAGAAGGTATTCAGTCATCCAGAATCCTTCTCACTTATACATCTATGGTCTATGAAAAACTGGTGATACTAAGGACAAACAATTGAATTAGTGAACATGGAACTGAAGTACCCCTCTGTCTAACTCATAATGAAGACTCAATACTTTGTGTCTCATCAACATTTCTTCAGACATCTCACCTCAAGATATTTCTCACAACTGAATGTCACTAGTTCACCACCAATGTAAAACTATATTCTCATATTCTAATATGTCATATTTTAAGCAAACTTCAACAAGTTCTTTCCTAAAAAAGTATCTTTCTTTTGTTTTCACAAAGACACACCATACAACAATGTGCATTTGTCCATGGTTTGTCTTAGAATTATAAAGTCAGGGGTTCAAAATAAGTTAATATGGTTATATCTACATGTACATGTACATTTTGTATTTGTGTGATTTCACATTGACCTTCAACTCTGGATAATTACTAACACATGAAGTTGAATTGATCACTGATGTGTATCAATGAGTCAGCAATACACAAAGTGATAGTCAACAAAACCTGATATAGTCATGCACTAAAGTTTTTAAAAATATGTCCCACTAACACACTTCACAATATTCATCTGTTGTGAAAGGTGTCAACAACATTTGCACTAAATAAGAAAGGCCAACTGGATGAGTTATTTACAATGTGTGTACATGTCTGTTGTGACTACATTGTACATGTACTTTGCCCTTGCACTGTCCACCAAATTCTCAGTACCTGCAATAGCTTTTTACCTCATGCTAGAGGGTCAAAATCGAACAAGGTCGGCTTATTTTCATGTGCACCTATAGTAGTGGAATGTGAAACATGTTGAGCGGAAGTTGTAGGTCGACCAAGAAATAAAATTTTCATTATGTTTATAATGATGTGCCTAGGCAGTAATATTGCATGCAGGTACCAAGAATTGAAGTGTGCCTGACACATCGAAAATTGTCATTTTGCCAATTTTCCATGTGTCATTTTGCACTGAGCCTTTACAACTATCTTCTCAGAACATTGTTCTTACATTATGTACATGTATACAATGTATCTAGCAAGTTTGATCAATAGTGCAATTGACATTTATCTTAGAGATGTTTTCTGGGACTGACATGCTTTTGCCAAATTTCAATACCTGTCCCAGACATATAGGTATTCTTTACTTCAAGCTGGAACAATAACTTGCTGTCTTATTAACTTTGTGAATACTCTGATACACATTCTCATCTAGTGCTCTCTTTCTCTCTTTCTTCCTTTTTCAGTAAACGTAAAATGGGGTAAAGAGAAGTTTGAAGATGTGGAGCTAAATACTGAGGAATCTCCTGTGCTGTTCAAGGCTCAGCTGTTTGCTCTGTCTGGTGTACAGCCTGATAGACAGAAAGTGATGATGAAAGGAGCTGTGCTCAAAGATGATTCATGGGGTAAATTTAAACTCAAAGATGTAAGTATCATGTCAACTGTGGCAGGCCTCGAAATTCGTTTTTTTTCCCTGCCCAACCAAAATTTTACCTGCCCAATTCACCTTTCACTAATTTTGTTACTAGTCCTTTAGATCAAGTCTTCTATGGTAAGTACCACTATTGAGCCACCTGTCTAATGCCCTGATCGCAACATAGCCTCACTCTCTGGCCCATCCAATACAATACGTAGTAACGCATCTAAATGAGTCGATACTCAGTGAACTGCGGCAAACGTTCTCTTCTCTTTTCAACCATTTATATTCTTTCTCCCATTCTTCACAGAATTTTCGCTTTCTTTTCCTGTCATCCTGCTTCCAAAACGTTGTCGATTTGCTATCTCCGTCATCATCTTTGTGTGACTTTTCAGTCTCTTTCGATGTACTTGGTATTACCACTAAATTATCACTCTCCCTCCATACGCAACTTCCCAGCTTTCTCGCCGTCACCACCCTCACTTTCTTTTCTTTCTTGCTTCTTCTTCTTTTCATTTTGAGTATCATTGTTTGAAGACTTCGTAAATCCAAACTTTAATAAGCTCATGTTTATTCAACAGCTTTCATTTAATAGTATATGTAACGTCACTTCGAGGTCAGGGCCCGCTGAGACTTCATGAACACATGACATATGGCTGGTCACATGAGTGAAACACATGGTTGCTATTGATATGCAAATCAAACCAATACGTGCCTATGACGCGAATGTCCATATATGGAGAGGTTGAAAGGTCATTGCATTCTGGCATTAGGCAATGCGGAAATGAAGAAACTTAGGTTTGATCGAAACAAGCTAAGTTACAAGAGACAAATCGACAAAAAATAAAACCCAAAAACGATTGCGATAACAATTATTGACCAAATTAGAATATGCAGTTTATAATAAAGTATTCCAAAAAAAACGCCGGCCCAACTGGGCAGGTGTGCATAAATTTTACCGGCCCAGCACCACTTTTCACCTGCCCTGGGCCGCTGGGCTGGCGGGAATTTCGAGCCCTGTGTGGGGGTGTACACTGTACATTTGAAGGCTATAACATACTTATTTGTAACACACCTAATCCATTTCCTATGTTGTGATTTGTCAATACGTGGTCACATGGTATGTAGAATTTTTGCACTGTTCAGCGTAAATGACGTTTACTGGTCTACAATTTTGTGATGATGCCTGTTGGCATTATCAATTATAAATTATGACTGATGACAGCATTCGTGCATTCACACAAGTTTTTACAACAGATAAAAATGGTGTCACCTTCTGTTGGAGGAATAGATGTTAGCGTAAAAACTTCATGGATTTACAAATTTCTGCCGACAAACTTGCCACCTTGCATCAAAAAAGCTTTAGAATGAACATTTAGCTGGTAATTATTAAGGAGTAAACTTATACAGATTCCTGTGTTGTTTTTTCAAACTACACATATCTGACATCCATGACAAAAATGTGAGCCTTCGTTTTCCATAATATTAGGGTGCCTTCTTATAGTGACACTTTTTTAAAAATCGTTGCAAAGTTGGTGAACAACTATTTAAGAACAGAAAATCTGAATTGATCTGAAAAGATGTGAATGATTAGTCACGATTTATCCATCTACAATTTCCTCTATTTTTGGACTTGTGAGTAAGTAATGTAGAGATCACATGACATAGATGGACCAATGACTGTAAGTTTGCCTTTTGACTAATGTTGTCATTACTGCCTCACAGGGTGCTTCTATTCTAATGATGGGTTCAGCTGATGCACTACCCCAAGAACCTGTACAGCAGACAGTCTTTGTAGAAGATATGACAGAAGAACAACTTGCATCTGCAGTAAGGAAACACTTTCAGTTCTTGTTTGCTTTTGAGCAATTTCTCTACATGTATATTGATAGTTATACATATACAATGTTACTCAGGGAGAAAGGTATAAGAACAGCAAATATGAGGTATCTGTATTTGCAACAGAAACATCAGGATTGTTTTCAATTTTTGGAATGTGTCAGATACATGTACTTCAAAAAGTAAGGTGAAAAACAGTATGATGCCCTCTGATGATAACTGACAAAATATTTTGTTGTGGGTCAAAATGGCATAATTAAAATAGTTTTTTGTGTGAGTCACCATTTACTAGTACTAGAGAAGAGTCAAAGTTGATGTGTTACAGGAAATTATGTGAGTGGCTCATCAAATAGGCATAGAGGGTGCACTCCTACCCATCATAACGAATTTAGTGAAAGTAGCAGGTAAAATGTTGAAAAATGAAGCAAGTGATTGATTGTCTTTTGTCAGTTCTTGTACCCTGTACATTGGTCACCTTACAAGTACATGTACATGTACATGTATTATGCAAAAAACATCTTGAGTCAGTTATTGCTTAAAGAAACACCAAAAATTTACTTGTCGAACAGTATTCATGAGTCTATAGAGGGCGCTATAACTCTTATTTTTATTTTAAAAAGCAGTAAGGCTATATTTTCACCTAAATATTTTCACCAAGAGAAAATGTTTCCATTGTATGTCTTCAATCAGTTCCGAAAGACTAATTTTGATATTAAATTCAGATTCCCTTTAAATGTAGCCATATGAAAACCAGTTTGTATTCAAGAAGCCTTATTTCATGCATGTTTGTTGAAATACAATGTAGATGTTACAGTTAAAATGATAGAGGTTTAGTGTTTCACTCATGTGACATGACATTTAATGCACACCCTCACTGCTCAGACAGCTTCTAATGCAAAAGAAATAGTTACAGCGGTGCCATGCACAGTGGGGATGTAGAAGTAAACAAGTTGATATGTTGATTATCACTTAGAAAATAAACAATTGCAGCCACTAAAATCAAGTCCATGTGTAATGTTTTCATTATAAGCTTGTTTTTACTGCACTGTGAAAGAATAGCAGTGCTTATCAGTGTTCAATGTGATTGGACAAAGGATTCTGCTATGTTTGTTGTGTCTGTTATTGATAATCTAGAGTTGAAATCCAAATGTATGTCTACATGTAGCTCTGTGTCAAAAATGTAATGTCCCATGAGTGAAACACCAAGCCAATATCATTTTAGCTGTGTAATACACATAGGAATTTCTGTCCTTAACAATTATTCCACAGCTGATATTGATATTATCTTATTCATTTTCAGCTTGATTTACCTGCTGGTCTAACAAACCTTGGTAACACCTGTTACATGAATGCCACTTTACAGTGTCTAAGATCTGTACCTGAACTTAAGGATTCCTTGCAGCAGTAAGTCTTCACCTAATATATTATAAACCATAGTAATAACTACTTAAAACCTTTTCTTTTAATTTGTTTACATGAAAAATTGCAACCCATAGTCAGTTAAAGCAAGAATTAAAACTGAGTTCACTGTGCACATTTAACAAAAATAAAGGTGAAATGTTATCAAAATGAAGCTATTTTATATCCAACATGGCTGCTGAACATTGTGTTAATGCAAAAGAAAAATAGAAGATTGTCGATTGCCTTGAAAATGAAACGGTGAACACCAAATACATGTATCATGTATTGTGTCAAAGGACAATGAACATGTTTTCATATGGCAAAGTTTTGAGCTATTTTTGAGGAACATTGTTCCCAAAGCACATTCTACATGTACCTGAAATGTCAAGAATGAAGAGCGATGGACTTGCTATACAATAGCTTTTGAATATTAATAAATAGAAAAGGCGCTTTAGAAAATAAATAAATAAATAAACTTTAATAGATTCACATTTACTACTTTTGTTCTCCTCTTTAGATTCCAAGGTGGTCTTACTTCTGGTGATGCCATGGAACCTGCTCAGTCAATCACCGTGGCGATGCGGAATTTGTTTAAGGAAATGAGTAAAACATCAGCATCAATACCTCCCATTGTAATGCTTCAAGTATTACACATAGCCTTTCCACATTTTTCTCAGAAATCTGAACATGGAGGCTTCCAACAACAGGTATATATCAATTGATATGAAGACTGAGATTCTATTCTTGATTGTGGAGGGAAAGGAGACTGTAAACAGAGTGATGTTCTCCTTCATTTACCATACATGAGCCATTTAGAACAAAAAAATATGGAATATACCGCTATACTCATTCTACCTCACGACAACACGTGTCTACACCACTGGTTCTGCTGTGTTCAAAATATGAGTCAAAATGTTCAAAATTACCATTACTTTCTTTGATATTACTAGCACTGGTATACATGTAATTATGTTATTCTCCAATATTTTTCTTCATTCAGCTGGAAAATACTTGTGACCTTAGGGTTGTAGTGACTGTAGTGACAAAGACCCCTTACATTCATATTTTCCTTAGCTGATGGAAGAACTACATTGGGGAATAACATCTAATTGTCCATATTTCCATGTACTAAACAGACTTTTGTGTTCACATTTTTCAGTTATGTATTTATAACAGTCCCATCCATGATTATTATCATTCACAATGTACAATGTACAATGCCGGAAGGGATGGGGGGGGGGGGGGGGGGTTAGGCTAGACTAGCTCTAAACTATTTCTTGACTCCCATTTGCACTCTCTCTCTTTCTTTTTTTTTTTAGTTCTATTCGGGTAAATAAACCAATTTAAATTTCTGACCTCAGTCATCACAAAAAGAGACAAGTCCTTAGAATAATCCAGACAACTATATTCATATAGAGGAACGAATACCATTCCCAGTAACAAAGTCATATACTGTATATTTCAAATTGAGAAGACAGACTACCCTGGCATCACCAAAGATTTCAAGAGAAATGAGTCTTGTATCCAACTCAACAAAGATTGTACCTATCATTTACATGGTTAAACACTGTATTAATGTACCATTTTCTTCTACATTGTATATCTATTCCGTAGGATGCAAATGAATGTTGGACCCAGGTAGTTCGACTATTGCAACAGAAACTTCCAGGTGAGAGTATGCCAGCTACTTTAGACCAGGCCCAGGCAGCGGCTGGAAAGAGTTTCATAGATCAGTATTTTGGTATTGAAATGGCAAGCACGTATCCTTTACATTGATTTTTGTTCAGAGTCAGTGGTGGTATATTTATTATTATTTATTTCTTGTAAGTAAACGCGCTACACATGCGTCTCAGCGCGTTGTACAGACTGTAGTTTAAAAAATTGCAATAAACTAAAGAAAATAACAACACACAAAAAGGGGCTAGGTGTAAAACTGGCCAATTAAAATAATTCACAATGTATAAAAACTGACAAGTTATACATGTGGAGAGTCTTTGTCAAAGGGAAATATTAAGGTATAACTCAGTTGATTTTATCTTAGAGGACATTAGTCTGGATGCCAGTGTAGTAGCTCGCAAAGTGGCCGTGTAGCGGCTCAATGACTAGTACGCATGCTCTTCCTATATACTATGCCAAAACAAATTTGGTTTTACCCAAGAATGCATTGTGGCGCAATGAGTATGCATGCACGTTCTACATGTATATGCTATGTGAATTCTCCACGCAGAGGGCGCTATCTACAATATCATATGTAGGCACATATGAATCTACCCTGTGTGAGCATGTTGGCTTCGCCTAGTTATGATATTATAAAATCACCTCTAACCCGGGGGTCTGGTCTAATTGATGCAATCATGAACCAAAAGTTGTTCATGCAAATTAGTAGACCCCAACTGTTAAAATGATGTAAGCAATGTATAAGTAGTCCTGACCTAACAAATACAATGTGTCAATGAATACCATATTTGGGCATTATGTAACCCCCCCCCCCCCCCCCCCAATAAATACTAAGTTACTATTGGTTAGAAGTCTGTGATTAATTAACAAAGAGATGGTTTGGTCAAATTTTGGTAGGTAGGTAAAATCTATCTGGATTTTCCGAGTAATTTACGACAATCCCAACAAGTTATGAGACATTGTTAGGAAAACCAGTCTGAATGATCTGCAGTCAACAAATTTGATCTTTTTTGCCTTGACATATGTAATTCAGACTGAAGTGTATAGAAGCTCCAGAGGAAGAAGAGACCAAATCTTCTGAAACATTGTATCAACTTAGTTGTTTCATTTCACAAGATGTTAAATATATGCATACTGGTCTTGTTTCGGTAAGTATGGACGAGTAGCAATCTGATTAAAATCTGATGTAAATGTCAGCTAATCGTTCATTGCTATTTCACCTTCGTTATTTTGCCTGAATTGACCTTCTTCGTACATGTTTACATTTTTTAGCCCAATCACCTCCTCTACATCTGAACTGGTGCACATGCAAACGAATTTCTGCTCAGTGAGACACACAGCCAATCAGGTTGCGTCTTACTTGTCATGGGCATACGTGTATGCATTGAATATCAACAAACATCAACAAACATTGAATATCAACAGGAAGTCCAGTAATTGAACTTCCTGAGCCGAAATACAATGGCTGGACCTACCTTTACTACTACTACATGTCGTTATTTGTGCACACACGCAACCGACAACGTACAAAGTATTTCAACTGTAAAAACATTCAGTACATCAAAATCAACACCACAATGTGGGATACTTTTAACCAACAACTAATAATTTATACAGTACATGTACATGTACATATATTTTCTTAAATCTTGAAGTTATCTTTGTTTTGCCTTTACTATTATCAATTTATCAGTAACGTTCTACTTTCTGTTCATTACTTTTCAGAGGATGAAGGAACACATAGAAAAAAACTCTCCATCACTAAACAGGAATTCACAGTACTTAAAAGAGGTATTGCAAGATAACTATATTATATAATACAGTCATGGTTTAACAGATATAGCACAAGGGGCTCAGGCTGAGATAGTTACGTTTATCATGAAAACACATCGTCTAAACAAACAGACAAAGAACAACATATAAACACTGACAAACATGAACCACAGTGTAATTACACATCAATATCAACAGCAACAACAATTACAATATGTTTTCCTATATGTGAAAGGGTCACTTTTTGTTATGTCTCTACAGGGACGTGACTGATCCCTACCAAATGTGAGTCATGTCTTTTGTAATTGTTGCTGCAAAGAGAAATTGTTGATATTGATTTGTAATTACCCTGGCATCCATGTTTGTCAGTGCTTATATGTTGTTGTTGTTTGTTTGTTTGTTTAGTCATTTGCTTGTTTTGTGTCTTTACGTAAATATAACTAACTAAGGCTGAGTCTCCATATGGTTAAAGTTGCCTGTCTGGAATCTGCGGGATGCAGGTTTGAACCTCACTGCTGCAGTTTTGTTCTGCGTCGGTAAAATCATTGAGCAAGATTTGAACAAAGGGTGTGTTCAGTCAGCCCAGCATAAGAAGTGGGGGCCTGGCAGGACAGAGGTTGCTATGTGAATGCTTTAATCCTATGTGCTTATAAAAGGTTACATTGGATTGTATACTCCTCAGGAGGAGTTGAGGACGTATAAAGGGCCATTGTGTCACTATAGATCTGAGCTAGAGGTAATCATTGTAAAGCACTTTGACCACAGAGTGGGAAAAACTAATAATTGCATGGATCATACATACCTCCATCACAGTTTGGCATTTTTAATCAGTAATTACAAAGTGACACCAAACAAGATACTAGTGTACATGTATGGTTTAAATTTTTGAGGGGAGAAGTTTTTTTGAATTTTTTTTGTAATTTATCTTTAATATTATTGTCACTGAAATTAATAGAATTAAACAGAACATGACGTGTGTTGGATGTTCCACATGTTCCATGAACTTAAGACGACTGTTCTAACCCACCAGACTTCATTTCTATGAATAAGCACCCTCATTTATTTGCACTACATATAATGTATGGAACGTCTAATTCAGATGCCGGGTTAATCACTAGGGGGCGTTTGAGATAGTACAGACGCTAGATTATATTTTATGTGTTCGAAACCTCGGTGAGTAGTGCACGTTATGTCTGTGCACTGTACATGCTGATTATTTGATTGTATGTTATAGGTTATGTATTTGCACACAACTAGTATTTAAATAAAGCATATTTCAGAAGTTTTTTTTTTTAGGAATCCGACAATAAAATCTGCATCTGTCTGAATACAGACTCAGGAAAAATCTGCTCTTTCAGCTATTCATTCCAATTTTCAAATCATCGATATATTTAAATGCCTGACTCTTTGCTTCATTTCTTACCCATATTTTAGTCAAAAATTAGCCGTCTGCCAGGGTATCTGACAATCCAGTTTGTTAGGTTTTACTACAAAGAGAAAGAAGCTGTGAATGCAAAGATTTTGAAGGTGAGTGTGTGGCTATGTTTTTTAAAGGGGAAAGTTCAAAATTGTGGGATAAAGTTTTTGATTGGGAGACGTGGGATTATACAGGAATGTCCGCCACAAGACTGTATATAACATAACATATATTTTAATGATTAAAGTCGATCATTTGGCAAGTTGAGGCTGTTGTTTCATTCACTAGATAAGAACACTTTTATTGCTGAATACAGCAGGATTGTGATTGAAGAGAGTTTTGTTTACTTCCATTCAGCTTTTGAATCTTTCCTCTATAACAATCACGTTGTGTTCATCAGTAAAAGTGTTGTTATCTATCAATGAAACTTTCCTCAATAACAATCATGGTATGTTCGTCAGTAAAAGTGTTGTTACATGTATTTATCAAGTACAACAATAACCTGAACTTGTGACATGATCAACTTTGATTGTAAATGTACATGTTACATTAGTCTCCAATATTTTGATATTTGTTTCATACTTTTATTTTTATATTTCATAGTTTGTTAACAATATTTTATTTAACTTTTTAATAAGTACTGTAAACCTATTTTTGCGACAAGAAATTTTGTAATTTGTCAGTCTTCAGCTAGACTAACTTTCACTAATTACAAGACTGGTACATTATGTTCAGATAGTTCTTAATTAAAGACTAACTTTCACTAATTACAAGACTGGTACACGGTCTTCAGCTACTTCTCAAAGACTAACTGTCACTAATTACCAGACTGGTACATTATGTTCAGATAGTTCTTAATTAAAGACTAACTTTCACTAATTACAAGACTGGTACACAGTCTTCATGTAGTCACTACTCATTTTTTGCATTTTAGTTTTCCAGCAAAATAAGCAAAAATTAGTCTTTACAGAGAATGTTGCAATTTTCGTATCTTCCAGGATGTCAAGTATTCCTTAGCTTTAGATGTCTTTGATCTTTGTACACCGGAATTACAGAAGAAATTGACACCAGTAAGGGAAAAATTCCAAGAAATTGAAGATAAAAAGGTAGAGGAAGAACAAAAGGTGAGGCTAGTCATACTGATTGATAGCTTAAATTTGTCTGTGTACCTGAAGTAATTCCACTCGTATACACAGAATCAAACAATATTACAAATGTGTCACTAAGTACTTGTATCGGTTCACGCACACAGACACACACAGATGCAACACATGCACATATACTATTGGTATTTGCGCAGATGTGCTACAACTACACAGAAACCAATAAGAAACTGGACATGCTACACTTTATGATAGCAAGATTGAATGAGTACAGTTTCTTGCTACATTTTGTCTAAGTGAAATGAACTACACATGCCACCAAATAGACATCAAATAAACACCGCAAAGGCCACATCCTTCATCAGGTGTGTGATACTAAGAAATACATTGGCGCCCAACTGTCTGCATAGAGTTGCAATACATTTAAATGGCTTATTTCAGTTAGACTAAATGTAGCAAAAATGCATGCTTGCTCTTGAAGTGTGGCATATACAGTTTCTTGTTGGTTTCTGCGTGGTTGTATCAAACAGAAAAGCTGCATAGTATTTTGAAAAAGTCTATGTTATCACCCACTGTCAAACGCTTTCCCTTGTTGGATGTTTTCTTCTTGCAAAGTACAAAAGCTACTCTGCTTTGTTAACAGGCCAAGGAATCAGCCAAGAAAAAAGATGATGGCGATGGTGGCAAAGAGAAAAAATCTACCGAACCTGAACCTATGGAAGTAGATAAAAAGAAATCAACAAAAATAGAACCATTCTCATTTCCTGATGGTGAGTCAGTGTGCAATTTAAAGGCCAAAGCTTCAATCCCAGGTTCTCACAGTAAATCAAAAGTAAATTATAAATACTGTCCACAGGCAAAGTTATTGTCGTGGAACAGAAAATATGGATTATATATCCTAGTTGGTCTAAATCATGACAACCCATGTATACATAATGTGTATGTCACTGGCTCTCTGTGGTGCTTGAAAATGAAATATCAAAACGTTCGGATCGCCATTGTTTTTCCAGATTTTGTATAAACTATGCTTGAGGCTGTTTTTCCAGATTTTGTATAAACAATGCTTGAGGCAGGTACATGTATAATCATATTATTCCCCAATAGTTGTTATCAGTCAACTGGAAAATCCTCATAACCTAAGGATATGTCACTACGAGTTGTTGGATGAGTAGCGACAAAACTCGTTGGTCACAAGTATTTTCTGGCTAAATGAAGAAAAATATTGGGGAATACATCTAACTGTATCACCCCAAATATAACATACATCAAATTACATTGTATATCGTCTAATATATTACTGCTGCATCATTTGATATATCACATATCCTGTACCTTGCTTAAACACAGAACTGCCCTATATATAAAGAGAATTATGGCTAATCTATGCAAATGCGGGAAATTCAAACTGCTGTACAGATCACTAGCTTCTGGGCCTTGTTTTCAGCATTTTTTTCTGTGCTCCGAGAAATGAACAGGTCATGAATCATGTACACATTGTTTGTGAATGTGGTAGGATGGTAACTTGATACACAAATTAGTTGAACCTCAATCTGTTTGTTTCATTGAATGTAAAAACCTTTCAAAATGAGACAAATTCCCCTGCAAACAGCTATTTAGATTGTGTGTCACTCAGGATTCAAATATGCGACATTTGCATGTGAACAACCCAGATAGGGAATGTTTATATTTTGGTGATTACTTGCCAGTGAATAATCACAAGTTTTCCACCTCCAAACATACAGTCAGTCATTTGAAATATTATTACAATATTCTTATTTTAAATTCTATTGTTACAGACATTGGCTCTAATAACAGTGGTTACTATGAATTACAAGCAGTCTTAACCCATCAAGGAAGGTCTAGCTCCTCTGGTCATTATGTGGGCTGGATTAAACGGAAGGCCGGTAAGTTATTTATATATGAATGATTAAAGAGGCCATATGGATGAGGATTGAGCTGTTTATTTTGGATTTTTAATTAATAATGAAACAATTTATCATGGCTTCCTACTTGAACAATCAATGTGAAACAACATATGTGTAACTCAATAAATTGGAAAAGATTAATAAAATGTGTAACATCTTTGTTATTGTAACACAAATTTTACACTCTTTTTAACTTTTTTGCAACATCTTGAGTTCCAAACTTTAAACTTTGTCATTGTTGCACCACATTGACTTCTCAAGTAGGAAGTCATGATAAAAATGTTTTATAAATTAAAAATCCAAAATAACTACCCAATCTCATCCATATTGCCACTTTAACGAGTTGGTTGGACTAAATGGAATGAGGTGAAGCTAATATATACCAGTCATGTACCTATTGGCAGGCCACGAGTTCACCATCATACATCTGTTAGCTCGAGGAACTGTTGATCACCACAACACAGTTTGTTTCTCATCTCAAGGACAGAGCCTGAGGGAAACAGGCTGTGTTTCATCTAGAAACTACGTATGTGGGCTCATTTTCTATGATCTCTCTCTCTCTCTCTCTCTCTCTCTCTCTCTCTCTCTCTCTCTCTCTCTCTCTCTCTCTCCCTCCCTCCCTCCCTCCCTCCCCTCCCTCCCTCTCTCTCTCTCTCTCTCTCTCTCTCTCTCTCTCTCTCTCTCTCTCTCTCTCTCTCTCTCTCTCTCTCTCTCTCTCTCTCTCTCTCTCTCTCTCTCTCTCTCTCTCTCTCTCTCTCTCTCTCTCTCTCTCCATGTACAGTCAACTGAATATAATCTACTGAAAATCTAGCTAAATCTCCTGCTGGAGAAAGGGTGAACAGCTCATGTCAGTATTAATCTATTACACACTGACAGGCGCTTGTCATTGGTTACTTTGTTCAGTTTACTATAAGTCAGCCTCCAGCCGTCTTAAAGTAAGTCATGTGAGAAAACGATGACATTATCACGTTTATGTCAACATTCCAATAGCATTTAACTACTGTTGTTGGTAGTTAGAACTGAATGTCATGCTAAAGAAAACCATTTGACTACACAATGGAGAGAGATCGTTGAAAAGGAGCCCACAAGTGTAGTTTTTAGACTAGGCTGTGTTATGATGACAAAGATGTACAATTTTGATTTTAATCTCCAACAGATGAGTGGTTCAAGTGTGACGATGATAACATCTCAATGGTATCATCAGAAGATATTCTGAGGTTATCTGGAGGTGGTGATTGGCATTGCGCATATGTACTCATTTATGGACCACGTCGACTTGAACTTGAAGTAGAAGACTAGCTGTAATACTGAGAAGCAACGAAATGTAAATGCACGTTGTGAGAATTGACAAATAATTGCGAAAAATGAGTGATAGTTCTCGGAGACAAAGCTCCTGTTTTCTATGGACAAGAAACTCTGAGTTTGTATAAAGCAATGTTGGACTCCTATTCAAATGAAATATGTTGTTGCCTTACATTGTGGAGTATTTATCATTTTACAAACAACATAAAGGACCTTCGGTGCTATTCTGTGGTTCCTCATAAAAACTTATCGTGAATCACCAACGATGCCATCATTTTCACTCTATTTCAACACTTCAATCAACTGGTTTGATTTTTATGTATTACAGTGCTTCAAGCCTTGGCTGGCCTGATTGGCAGCAATCCATATAAGATACATATATTACCCAATGTGAGGATTTGTTTTAGTGGCTTCCATTTCAAGATGGTTGCTTCTATTTGTTAGGTATGCAAAGCGTAATGCTAGTGTAGAAATGGTCTTGTTATAAGAGGAGCTGTCTGATTGGCCACTAGGTTGTAGGATAATATGCCATATGAGAGTATACTACATCTGTTCAATGAATATCAGGTTAGTAGAGTGCAAAGGTTGAAGTGAAGGAAAAGTGAAATATTGGCTATTCAAGATGGAGGTATTTAGTACTCCTCTTGTAATGTACCGGTATACTGCCCTCTATAGTTAACACAGGTGTAAGACAGCTAATTTAAATATTCATGGTTATTGGTATGTAAATAAATAAATGAATGATACTCTTTCTCAAAGTAACAGAGGCTGACCCCTCTAAATATTTCTGCGCACCCATTGGTACAATGCAGATTCCAAGTATTGCGACATGGTATGTCCCAAGTTTGCCAGTATTTTACCTCTCGAGGTTACACGATTTGTCTTGGGCCAAATAAAAACTAATGTGTTTCCAATAACCTAGGTTAAGCCATCACCCTAAACATTTTTTTTTATACATGTGGAACAGAAAACAATTAGACATTCTTTGTCTTCTTGACCTTCATGCACGTCTATCCTCAGTGATGTCCACACATATTTCATCAAACTATCACAGAAGGGGTATTCCGACCAATATTTTTCAACAATTAAAGAGATAAAATAAAATGAAATCCTGACCTGCCTCCCCTATCTTCTGAGGCCTTGTTATCGGAAACACACAATTATTTTTTTTTTTTTTTGCTTCATGGAATATAATTTTTTATATGTTTTTGACATCGCCCTCTCGTAACAGATTCAGAAAACTTGGTTAACTGGTAATTACAATTTTCATGGCTTTAACATTTAAAGCTACAGTGTTAATGAAAAAGTCTTGTGGCAGTGAATTGCATAAAGTAATGGTGATAAATTCTAATCATGTAAATCTCCCAATTGATTACTCTTTACTGCTGATAAAATGCTTACGACGTGCTATGTAATGACATTGTTTATGAATAAACACATGTATCAGTACCTGTTTGTTTGTAAATAAAACATTAATCGTTGTACCAAGACTTGATTTGTGTTAAGTGTATGGAGTGTGCTACAGTTTGTGGAACTTTTGCTTGACTTGTACATTACTGTAGATTTGTGCCTTTGTACAAAATTTAGTAGTCGGACACATACACACACACACATATATATACACCCCCACACATTCTAACCCAAAGCAAGACTATGTAGTATATAGTAATATTGATGTGTGGACCTGAAATCCCTATCATTTCCAGTGTAGGACAAAGCAGTGCTTCATGCACAAGTAGTAACATAGCAAAGGTAACCCCCTCCCCCCCCCCCCCCATTGGGATACACAGACATGAAGAACAGCGCCCTCACAGTCAGTTGTACAAAGGACAATTGTACAGCACCTCTGAACTCTACATCATAGTGGATACTGGCACTTTATAAATTCACTGATTGATTGATTGATTGATAATTGTGCATGTCATCACCGGTAACTTCAAATTGTAACACATTCCAAATTTGATGTCAATATCAGTCTATTCAGACAAAAACAATCATATATATATATATAGCATAGGACCTGTAATTTATGTGATATATATATAATATATATATATATATATATATATATATATATATATATATATATATATATATAATTGACTGGATGTAGATAAAACCACATAAAAGTGCTCAATACGGGTAGTAGAGCGAATTATATACAGGTTTTGAAAATTTGAACCAAATTATATGCTATAGACCCTACAGAACTGTTTCGTGAGGTGTTTATTCCTCACTCATCAGGGGTAGAATGGAATATAGTATCTGCGTTTCCTTAAGTATTAAGTATAACGGTAAGGAAACGCAGATACTATATTCCATTCTACCCCTGATGAGTGAGGACTACGCACCTCACGAAACAGTTCTGTAGGGTCTATAGCATATAATTTGGTTCAAATTTTCAAAACCTGTATATATATATATATATATATATATATATATATATATATATATATATATATATATATATATATATATATACATATGTATCCTTGATGGTAATTACACACTGAACCTGTTTCTGTTTCCACAGTGCTAAAATGTATGTATGTATGTATACATATGTGTGTGTGTAAGTGTGTGTGTGTGAACAACTTGGAGTATAAGAGTAATTCAGGGTGTATCAAATTGATCTTGAGTAGTGTTTTTATGCTTCACTAAATAGGTACATACAAACGTACACACTTCCATTTTAATACATAAATGAAAGTGTAGACATTCAATATTGAAGGTGATATCAAGTGCTATCTCATGCAATGCTAAATTTTCTAACATATTAATTTTTTTCAATGACAAAATATTTCGCGCCCCCCCCCCCCTTCAAACCATGAGAATTTTCATGGTCCCCCCTTCAAGCCTCCCATTTTTTTCATGCCCCCCCCCCCCAATTTCTCCCCAGCCCCCCCCCCCCCTGCCGTAAATTCTGTCCGGTCCCTAAAAGACAGTCAAGGTAAGCTAACCGCTCGAATGGATAGACCAGAAACTGACTGTTACTATGAAGGTGGCGACATGGAAGGTAATATTAAATAGTAATGGAAAGGACATTGACGAGCCTGTTGTCACTAACGTCACGTTTCGGACGCGTCCGAAGCTACTAGTGTTTTGAAGCCACCGACGACACTGTGAGTGACGTCAATACAAACAAGTCAACTTCAAGTATCTTCAGAGATATCGCCAGCAAGTTTCTTGTGAAGGGACAGTGTGACGAGCCAACATATGATGATTTTGCCGAAATGATAAATGCACTATTCAGAGATGGTATCTCTGACGAGAAATATAATGACTTGATTAGGAAGTTCAATCGACCATCGAACTGTCAAGGGCTGCCTAGTGTGAGATAGAGTCAACCAGTTGATTTGGGACATCATACGTCCCGAAACTAGAAGTTTGGACACTAAGTTTCAAGCTGTGCAAACGTCACTTGTCAAGGGTTCAACCTGTGTGGCTAAACTGGTTAGTGCACTTGCCAAGTATAAAGAACACCCATCAGATATTGACAGTTAGTGAACTACAGAAATTGTTAGACATTGGCACATATTCGCTAGCCTTATTAGGCAATACCAATCGCCTCATTACATGTAACCTTAGAAGAGGGGATTGTATGAAGGCAGACCTAAAGTATGATTACCTACACCTGTGTTCAACTACAGTGCCATTTTCAGAGCTGTTAACGTTGTTTGGTGACGATATCACCAAAAGAGTTAAACTTTAAGATAATTATACAAGAAGTTAACAAGGCAGGTAACCAAATTGGTACTTGGCAACAACGAGGCACTAATTACCGTGGCAGAATTAGAGGCCGTGGTTTTCGATACAGAGGTGGAGGTCGTACAAACCACAGAGGTCAATATGATAGATCAAAAAACAACTCACAAGGCCAGAGAAATCAGGTTAAGCAACATTCCAAGTAATGGATAATGGAAGTGCAACTTCTGTATTACCTGTAAGTACTACTACTACTACTACTACTACTACTACTACTACTACTACTACTACTACTACCACTACTACTACAAAACAAGCTATTTTTCAAGCAGGTAGACTGACACAATTTGAGTATCAATGGCGAGATATTACCAATGATGAAAGAATAATTAATATTGCAATACATGCCCATATTGAGTTTATTGATAATAAACCACCAGTGCAACTTTATTTACCAAGTTTATCATCCTTCAGTGTGGCTGAGGAAGAAATTATTAGTACTGAAATATACAAGTTTCTGTCAAAGAAAGTGATCGTGGAATCACAACATTGTGAGGGTGAATTCATTTCACCAATTTTTGCGGTACCTAAGGTGGTACACATAGAATGATTCTTAACCTGAAATGTTTGAACAATCATGTGCAATATCATCATTTCAAAATGGACACATTAGAAACAGCTTTAAGGCTGATAACACCTGGTTGCTACATGGCATCTGTTGATCTCAAAGATGCATATTATACTGTTCCCATAGCCAAGGAACACCAGAAATACTTATGGAAAGGACAATTGTTTCAGTATACCTGCTTGCCAAATGGGCTTGCATCAGCCCCTCGTATGTTTACTAAACTCCTAAAACCAATGTATGCTACATTAAGGAAATTGGGCTATACTAGTATGGGCTATAGTGATGATTCTCTTCTTGTAGGGAGTGGTGTCAATGAATGTAAACAAAACATTTCTGATACTGTGAATCTATTGACACAGCTTGGGTTTATTCATCACCCAGATAAATCTGTACTGGTGCCTACCCAAAAACTTACCTTTCTTGGGTTTGATATTGACTCTGTATCAATGACTGTCACCTTGACACAAGGTAAAATTGAGAAAATGATTACTGAATGTAATATGTTAACGAGAAAAGATAGCGAATCAATACGAATGTTTGCCAAGATCATAGGCCTTATGATTTCCAGTATACTTGGTGTCGAGTTTGGACCATTGTACTGCCGATCTCTCGAGATGGCAAAAATTAAAGCATTGCAATGGCAAAATGGTAATTTTGAGGCTTGTATGGCCATAACCTCTAATATGAAAAAAGATCTGGACTGGTGGGTCCGAAACCTGCCTCATGAAAGACGTTCCATCAGTAAAGGAAATTCAGACATCACAATTTGTAGTGATGCCTCCACATTAGGCTGGGGAGTCAGCTGTGAAGGAAAAAAGGGTGGGGGCAGATGGGTGGCTTGGGAGGCCAACCACCATATTAACTATTTAGAATTACTGGCAGTATACTTTGCTTTGAGGTGTTTCGAACAAACATTTATGAACAAGTATGTGAAAGTGTTGTGTGACAACACTACAGCAGTGGCCTATATTAATAATATGGGTGGTGTCCGGTCAGTAGAATGCAAAGATATTGCTAAAACAATTTGGCTTTGGTGCAAAGAAAGGGGCATATGGCTTACAGCATCACATTTACCAGAGTCACTAAATATAGATTATGAATCAAGGCAATTCAATGCGCAAACTGAGTGGCAACTTAATCCATCTATATTTGCACTCATTATGAAGGAATGGGGGCTCCCCACTATTGATTTGTTTGCTAGTAGATTGAACAATCAGCTCCGTCACTTTGTGTCATGGAAACCTGACCCAGATGCAGTGCATATAGATGCATTTACAATTAACTGGAAGTCTCATTATTTTTATGCATTTCGTCCCTTTAGTGTCATCGGAAGATGTACACAGAAAGTTGCAGTGGACCAAGCAACTGGTATACTGATCACACCACTGTGGCCAACACAACCGTGGTTCACACAGTTATTGCAAATGTTAGTGGATCATCCACTTCTACTACCAAGAATGGACAACCTGTTGAGGTTTCCAAATTCTCAGAGACTTCACCCATTGCGGAAGAAACTGCAACTGATAGCTTGTCTTGTGTCAGGCAATCACTTGAAAAGCAAAACATATCTCGAGGGGCAACCTCGATCATCATGGCATCTTGGAGACAGGGCACCAAGAAACAGCATGGAACGTACACCAGAAGGTGGCTACAGTTTTGTAGTAAAATCAAGACAGATCCACTTCATCCAGCTGTAACACAAGTACTGGACTTTCAACTGAACTATTCAATTCTGTAATACGTCACAGTGCCTTAAACACAGCAAGATCAGCGTTATCTGCATTGTGTTCAACTAATCAGCAAAGAACAATTGGGGCACACCCACTTGTTGTTAGATTCATGAAAGGAGTTTTTAACCTTAGACCTACCGTTTCCAGATTCCGTCATGTGTTGGGATGTTAGCAAGGTATTGCATTACCTCAAGACCTGTTCACCAGTAACTGAACTTACCTTAAAGGCACTTACCTTGAAACTAGTTATGTTACTAGCTTTAGTAACAGCTGCACGTGGACAGCCGTTGCAGCTGTTAAACTTGAAATACATGACACAGGATGAAGGTTCATATACCTTTACTTATGACACTTTACTCAAATAGAGTCGACCTGGATTTACTAACCCAGTAGTAGTCTTGCATACATATGAACCAGACAGACGAATATGTGTCTGTGATACATTGAAAGAATATTTATTACGTACTTAGAGTACTCGCATTAATGAATACCAACTTCTTATAAGTTACGTTAAGCCATATAAAGCTGTATCGAAGGCTTCAGTAAGTCTGTGGCTTCGTGAAGTTATGACTAGATCAGGAATAGATATAGTCCATGAGCCAGGGGGGTTGATTGGTACCAAAATGAGGTACCAATAGATATTTTTACCCGTCACTAATAATGATGTTGCAATGTTAAAAATGCTTGGTGGACATTCCAAATGAGTAGCTTTCAGAAGTTATACGGATTTTTAGATTAGGTACAAGTACTCCACAATTATTAATAAATGGTCCCTATATTGTGTTCATTTTGGCATTACCTACCAGATTTATTGGGCTTTTGCAGTTATTACCTACACTGGTAGATATTATCGTTTGTATAATAGGGAGTTTTATGACATACTACAAGATATCGACTATAGAGGGCGCTATTTCCTCCGTTTTTATTATGCGCTAAGGAAGGATGTGCTAGTTTCCTGTCTTTGGATAATAGTACATTTTTGTGATCAAAGTGACATGTTGGCTTTGTTTTTCTTTCAAAGATAACATCACACTAAGGTAAGGATTACATAGACTCTATTTTACAAATCCTTTATAAGATTAATATTATGAAAATAAGTGCAAAAATGAATGAAGGTTACAGTAGATCCTCCAAGACCATATATTCATCCTCCAATAAATGTTTTCGACCTATGTTACATGTTATTTCTCTGCTTTGCATATTAAACTGAATTGCAATTGCAATTGCAATTCATATAGTGGCTTAATGTGTTAATGGCTGAAGAATAGGATTTTTATTTGATATTATAATAGCTGAGAACTCTAAAGCCTATGCTTTCAATTGATGAATGTACAGTCTACGTTATTCTCTCTGTAGACGTCTTCTCAATATCGCTACAATGTTATAATTTTCCAGACTTGTTGGCACCTTGGTTATACATTGTATCCAAAGTCCTATCCATGTGCAGTGTTTGATAAGTACAGCACAGGCAAAAAAACACCCCTGATCAATAATCATAAGAAATTCTCCTTGCCCCTTGGAACAAGTACTTTTCAAAACAACTTGTCCAAGCCTTGAAATCACTTGCCCTGGGCAAGTAAATGGCCATTATTTCGAGCCCTGCATAGCATATGTGTTTCCGTTCTTTGCCTGGTTTCAGAGCCAGATATACAAAGATATACGTTATAGGTCTACATAAAAACCAATCATGGAATTGGGAGATAGTGAGTATGATCCAGAGATGCCAAGTAATGCAAAGAAACCGAAAAAAGATACAGAAAAATGCATTTTATGCAATCGTCAAAGTCCCAAGAAATGAGCTTACTAAACCAAAGGATTTGTCTTCGTGGCTTAAGCTTTTGGATGTTGCCAAAATACGAAAGTTTGCTCCATTACTTCAATACCAAACAAGCACTGATGACATCCCTGACATATTGTATGAGCTTAAATGTCGGAAAGAATTCACACATAAGAAGTCATTGGACAAATTACAAGCTGCCAATGCATCCTGTGTTGGATCGACTGACTCCAGTCAAGAACTAAGACGTACTCAACGACAGCCTGATTGTAACAAGGAGACAGTTTACCCAGCCAAGTGTATATTTTGCGAACGACCCAACAAATATCCCAAAGGTAGTCGAATACGTGAAAAAATAATTCAATGTGTTGACTTGCGTGCAGACGGCAGTATTCGAGATGCAGCAACCAGAATGGTAATGAAAGAGCGGACAGAGGATGAGATGAAGTTAGACAAACGGATACTGGCCCTAACAGCACATGATATCGTTGCAGCAGAGGCACATTATCATAAATCATGCTACATTAGTTATACCAGACTAAGGCCAGAAATAACATTTACTTGTCACAAGCATGAAGATAAGGAGACATATGCTTTGTCCGAATCGTCTGCCTACAATAAACTGTTTGATTATATCAGGACAAACTTGATTGGAAAACCACATGTAGCAAGAATGACAGATCTTACCAATACATTTATTTGTTTCATGCATACCTTGGGTGTCTCTGATGTAAAGACACACTCAAAGAAACACATGAGACGTAATCTGGAAGCTGAATTTGGTTCAAGTCTCCATATATTCCCCAGTGATAATGGTAGACTTCTTGTACTGCCAGACAATCTTTCAATTGAAAATCTGGCTCGCGATTATATCAGAAAACAGGAGAAGCTAGATGGCTATACCAGCCAGGCTAAGGTACTAGATCACTTGATTTCAAAATCAGCACTACATCTACGGAATGAAATCAGGGAAGCCAATTATGAACAACCTTGGCTACCATCTCCATGCGATGACAAGTATGTTAATTCACCCCCAATTCTCAAACTCTTTCTATCAACACTGCTGACGGGTGAAACCAATTCCTCTACCTTCACACCCCGTGTCCAAAGGTTGGTTTGGTCATTTTCTCAAGGTCTTATCTATGGAGCAACAGCTGGAAAGGTACTGACATCTAAACATATCCTACTACCCTGGGCTATGAAGACCCTGACTGGAAATGTTGAGATCATAAGAATTTTGAATCGTCATGGGCATGGCATATCATATACTAGATTGGAAGAGATAGACACAGCCTTATGTATTCAGAAGTTGCAAACACAAGATGAGAATGATGTAGTACTACCATCTAATATATACCCTATAGTTCCTACTGTGTTAGCATATGACAATATTGACAGACAGGAAGAAACCCTCAGTGGTTGTGGAACCTCTCATCGTGTCAATGGTATAATTGTACAGCCACAAGTGTCTGCAGCGCAACTACCACCACAGCAAGCCCAGATGCAGAAGGACAAAAGACGATCTATTCTTCCATATCCTAGTATACTACCCCACTACAACTCTGGGGAAAGAAGAAGTCCCCCACCAATCACCCCGCTCCACCTTACTGGAGAACAGATAAGGGAAGCAACTTCTGCCAGATATAAAAATATTGTTTGGTTTCTTGCACGTCAGAGCAACACATCCAATCAGATTGTCAGTTCATGGACTGGCTTTAACATACAGACCAATGATCATAAAGCAGTCAATCAAGACACAATTGGTTATCTTCCAACCATTAATGCCCCAGCTACTCAGATGTCAACAGTGTATCAAATACTGGACCAAACAAAAAAAATAATGAATACACTACAACTTCCTGAAATTGTCTGCGTGTTTGATCAGGCTCTATATGCAAAAGCAGCAGAAATTGTATGGATGAACCAGGACCAATTTAGTGATGTTGTTCTCAGAATGGGTGCCTTTCACACAATATGCAATCTTCTCTCAATAATTGGTAAGCGTTTCAGAGATGGAGGTCTGTGTGATCTTGCAGTAGAAGCTGGTGTGATTGCTGAAGGATCAATTAGCCATGTTCTTGATGGAAAGCAATACAACCGTTGGGTGAGACTTCACAAAATCATTTATGAAGGTCTCCTTAGACTGTTATGGAAGGGATTCCAGCCATGGATAGAAGAATATCATGCCAATGAACTGCCACAGTTACAGGATAGTATAATCCAAGTCAATGAAGTCAGCAGTAAACCAGATCATCTTTCGCTTACAGCTGTCGTCCAAGATATATCACATACAAGTATCTTGGTCTTGTTTGATGAGTATCTGAAGCAGTTACGAAATTGGAAAGGACCTGTGGCTTCTTTTTGGGTATCATACATAGATATTGTAGATATTTTGCCTGCACTGCTGAGAGCTTCTAGAGAGGGGAACTGGCAACTTCATCTGTATGCTATCCGCATGCTTATACCATGGTGTTTTGCTTATGACAAACAAAACTATGCCCGGTATTTGAATTGTCTGTATATCATGCACAAATGACAAGGCTATCAGAGGATCATCCATTTGTGTGTCAACACTTAATGAATGGTGGATTTACAGTTCAGAAGGGTGGCAGCAACCCATTTGGCAGAATACCTGTAGACCAGACCATTGAGGAGACTGTAAATAGAGATACACAGACCCCTGGTGGTACTATTAAGGGCTTCAGCCTCAAACCAAATGCAGTATCCAAGTACTATCTAACAGCTGAATATCGTAGTGTGTGTCTTAGGCAGCTTCGCAATTTAACTAATTTGCAGAAACATGATGTCAGCCATCCTGATTTAGGTGCATCACGTATCCAGAAGGATGAGGAAGACGTACAATCAGTTGTTGATATTCTCGAAAATAATTGGATAAATCCTTTTGAATCAAATACTGGTGATGCGCACTGCTGAGCATTTCATCAGGTATTGCTGCACCTTCAGATGTAACAAAGGATCTGCTCACAGCTCAAGAACAAGGAGAGGTTGCCTATCATGAGTTCCTTGAAACAAGACTGAAGACAGGCTCTTCATTCTATGACAGACTTCAGAAATTAAAGTTGAAGTCTTTCAGCAACTTGAAGGCAAAAACCAAAACCAAATCTAATAGAGAAACCATTCTTAAAGCAGATCATCATCTTTTTGGTCGAATGCTTCTGATAGCTACAACTCGGAAGATGGATATACAAGAAGTAGTCCAGTTGCAACACCCTCTCGGACCTATGCCCTGGTCATTAGCAAACTGTGATGGTACACTAAAGAAGACAAACAAATCAGCATTGGCCAGACATCTTGAGAAACTAGTGGCATCAGAGACAGAAGTTTCCTTACCATCAGCCACTATCATTGATGGCATGGCACTTGTACAGAAACTACATGGTGATAACCATACATTTGCAGAGTTATCTGAACAGCTGTTTACAACTGCTGTACGAAAATGGCCCACAAGTAGTAGAATAGATGTAGTCTTTGATGTATATAAGAATTCATCAATCAAGGAAGCAGAGCGAGTGAAAAGGGGTGCAAAAGATGGGATCTCATTTTCCAGAATACTTGCAGCTCACAGAGTGAAGAACTGGAGGCGACCCTTGTCCTGTCCTGTGACCAAGGAAAAACTGATCCACTTCTTTGCAGAGGACTGGAAAGGTAGACAAGAACAGTTAGGTCAGAAAGAAGTATACATAACCTATGGGAGCAAATGTGTAATGATATCCAGTGACCAAGGTCACGAAATTGAAGCTCTTCAGTCCACACATGAAGAAGCAGACACACGTTTACTTTTACATGCCCAACATGCAGCAAACTCTGGTTACAAGTCAGTGACACTGGTAGCTGAAGATACGGATGTGATGGTATTATGCCTAGCCTTCAGTTCCAAAATAGAATGTGAAATTAATATATTGTGTGGAACAAAGAACAGGACTAGGATCATCAGTATTGACAAGTTGGCTTCAACATTGGGACATGATGTCTGCTCTGCTCTTTTAGGTCTACACGCTTTCACTGGATGTGATACAGTCAGTGCTTTCTCTGGGCAAGGCAAACTCAAAGGACTGAAACTTATTCACCAAAGCCAAGCTTTTAAAGATGCCTTCACAACACTTGGTCAAGAGTGGCATATGTCTCAAGACCTATTCGGCCATCTACACGAATTCACATGCAAATTGTATGCTGCTCGTTCTCAAATATATCATGTTAATGAGCTTCGATACAAGTTATGGTGCGCAAAGAAAGGGACAGTGGAGTCTGGACAGCTGCCTCCATGTGAAGACAGCCTCAACCAAAGTGCTGTGTGGAGACGTAGTTTGATTGCAGCTCATGATATTCCATCTCCAGAACACCATGGTTGGATAAAGGGGAAAGATGGAAAGCTGGATATGAAATGGATGGCAGGCCCCAGCACCTGAAGTTCTCTTGGAATTCATTTCTTGCAAATGTCGGCGTACTTGTGCACTCCCAGCTTGCCAGTGTTTATCTAATGGTCTAAAATGTACAGAGGAATGCACACTCCAGGACTGCAATAATATGATTGATAGTGATGAAGAAGATTCATCACAGGATATCAGTGATGGCGAGGAGGATGAAGATGAATCTACTTAAACAGCTGCCCCTGAAAATTCAGGTAGCATTGCATTGTGGGTAATATTTCCACATCAATCAAGTACTGATTTGATCTTCTTAACAAGCATATACGATATATATAATGAGCCTTAAAGTACAAGCTGCATCACAACCAATATACTTGAGATGGCATATGTGAAAAGCTTAGTATATCGGGTATTTTTTCAGCGTAACTGATTACACCACCTTGACTGTTCATCTACCTTCATAATTTATCATCACTAGCACCATAATTCACCAGGAGATAGTTATGATATCAATTATTCATAAATACAGGGTTTTCAATCATTGTATGGAGCATAAATGCCAATTTTTTTGTTATATTTCAAGCAACTTCCGGAAATTGGAAATTTTCAAAATGGCAAATGTATGCAAATCAGCTAATTGATATGCAAAAAAAAAATATTCAATGGTGACACATTATATTATTTGAATAGTAACTTAGTTTTATACAATTATTTTATTATTTCATACATGTTAAAGTACATAAACCGACTCAATTATTAGTTCTCATTCCCAAACCTCACTCAGATAATTCAATTTTTTATCATTGTATTATCAAACTTTGAACGAAAATTACTACTAGAAAGCTATCAAATACAGATGTCCACCAAGCATTTTTGAAATCTACAGAAAAAATAGTTTTAGAAAAGTAATGTTTCGTTTGGTACCTCAATTTTGTACCAATTGGCTAAAAATCAGGGTCTGGCTCATGGACTAATACTGATGTATTTAAAGCTCACAGTGTAAGAGCTGCCGTTACTTCAAGAGCCAAACAGAGAGAGAGAGAGAGAGAGAGAGAGAGAGAGAGAGAGAGAGAGAGAGAGAGAGAGAGAGAGAGAGAGAGAGAGAGTGTGTGTGTTGATGTAAGTTTATTTATTCGTACAGAAGTGAACTGTGTACTATTATATTATTTATTGAGTATTTAAAGCACCTTGAAATGTGTCGTTTCATTCGCATGTCTTTGCTTTAAAGTGTCATGTGATTCATGGAGTGTGATGACGTAATAAAATCCCCAAATTAAACGAAACCTACCTTGAAGTTGAAGTTTGGTAAGGATTCTATGTAGTCATCTTTAACACGAATGGGATCACATACCCATCACCCAGACTAACCCTCCCTTGAAGATGGTTTTTTTAGACATGCTCATTCAATCTTTAAAGACTGAAGCTACACATGCGCAGTGTAATCTCATGTGATCCCTTTCGTGTTAAAGATGACTACATAGATCCCTACCAAACTTCAACTTTCAGGTAAGTTTCATTTAATTTGGGGATTATTGTTCTGTAATACTGTTCTCTGTAGTCCAGTTGTAATTATTGTTTTGTGATTAAGTACACTAGTTCTTGATTTTACCAATGTTTGTCAAGGCAGTTTTTGAAGGAGTTAACTGTTGGCGCATTGATGACTAATTCTGGAAGGTTATTCCAAGTGGTGATGATACGTTGTGAAAAAGAGTGCTTCCTCAGATTACGTTTGCATGTTGAAACAGTTGCTTACTATGGCCTCTTAGTCCGGTTCTAGACATGCAGTCTGACTTCAATTTTGCTATCCCGGGATCTTATAAAGTAGATGCACGACAGTCAAGCAGTCCAAATTGAGTCACGATCAAAAAATACCTGTCATGTACATGTAAATAGTAAATATGGGGGGGGGGGGGGGTATCATGTTTTAGAATTAAGTGTTAGGGGTCATATTGTTTTTGGTTTTACAGATGGGGGGGAGGGTCAGTGACATTTTGTCGGCCCGATTTAAGAATCCACCCCCCCCCCCCCAGGATGGAGAAACTGACCGGTCCCTAACTTCATGAAAAAAATCCCAGTTACAGCTAGTGTAGGTTTAACTCGTTTACAAGTCTCCAGACCAACATGAACTAGTATTTCTGAATGCCAATATTTGACAGTTACTACTTCATCGCGTTTATAACACTTGTCCCTTTCTATGAGTTATTTACCATCATAATCATAGGCTGTCAAAGGCTGGTGTACATAACGTTCCGGCTGATCTGAACGAGTATTCAGAAATCGAAGATATGTGCAGAAAGATCAAGGAAACCTACCCACAAGGTGTTGATGTACTGGTTAACAATGCAGGTTAGTTAGTGTCATGTCGTTTGTACTAAATGTTGTCTAGTTCCTATACAGTATCGTTACTATTTATACCTTCACTCACACTGTGGTTAACCTCACAGTCTAGTCCTCCATACTATACTATAAAATGTTACTTGGCCCACTCATACTCACCATCACTGCAAATTTCAGTCACTTTTATATAGAGGTACCACCAGTAACCACTAGAATCTCTTGGACATTCGTAAAATAAAGACAATAAAAGTGAACCCAATGTTAGTGTGAGAAAATTGTTGTCCCCTTATTATTTAGGTCTCCCAACAAAATCTTTGATTCTTGTAGTTTGTGGTGGATTTGTGTGGGTGTGTGTGGGAGGGGGAGGTCTCATCCTACAAAACGACTTTACTTTTTAATCTGTTTTGTTCACCTATAGCTACATACAAATATTTCTTTTTAAAAAATCGAGAAATGGAAGAATTTTCGCTATGATAAATGCATGGTACTAAAATATAGTAAAGTGCCAGTAAGAGAGCTTTCTACTCACTACACATTGGCTTTATTTTCACGATTCTACATACTACACACTAATTTGAAATTGACTGCCATCTGAAACAATTTTTTCAATTTTGACCAATTTAGTGAGAAGGTGGGATATGGGTCTGAGGCCTTAGTAAAAGAATTTAGCTTTTTGTCATACATTGAACTATTGATCTCACCCCTAACATCACAAATATTGAAGACGTAATCCGTGGCACATTGTGACCCATCAAGTTTATTTGAAATGGTAATATAATTGATAGTCGAGTAATTCACAGTCCAATAAAGATTTCATCACCTACACCATGTCATCATGTTGGGAATTCAACAGACAACTGTGCTCCCTAACTTCATATAGATTATTAGTATGCCGGTACCCTTTCAGACAACCAACATTATGTCAGACATTTGTAAATATGCAACGATAAAAGATCATCAAAACATTTTTAGCTGTCGAAAATTTTGTGTTTGGATCAAAAGTTTAATATAAGACAATTTACAATTAAAGTTGAATTTTAGAATTTGTCATCAAAATTAAATTACTGAAATTTAGAAGAAACTACAATACCTCCAACCCGTAAAAATGAACGGTTGGTCTGTGGATAGAAGATAAAAGGCTTACTGCATTGTTGACATTACAAAAAAGGCCATTAACCCCAAGTTATGGCATGATGATGAATATAATTAAAAGTAATGTATTATATACATTTGTAATAACACATTACTGTTTTCTCATTTCAAGTCACTGAATAACGTTTTAATTCAAAACACTTTGTCAATTCTAAAGCGTGGCAAGGTAAGAAAAGATCCTTTTCATTTCATACCTATGAGTGATACATATTAGTTTTCAGCAGTACTCATTTGCATACGTATACTGACGACTGTCAGTTTGTGTCTGTTTCATCATACCTACCCTCAATTTACTCAGACACTATTATGTGTTGTAATCTATTGTGAATTTAACAGTAAACATGATACCATTACATTTCTCCGAGGTTAGTCGGTATGTTTAAAAATATTAGACACGCAACGGTGCATTGTCTATTTTAGAACTAGTCATGTAAGTTTCAATTCATCTATTTGCATGATATGTGGTCTAACAATGTCTAATAAATTCCATTCCTAGAAAGTTGCCACGCTTGTCTGAATATCATTATCTGAATGTTTTCATCGAAATGAAACACAAGTATACCATATTCTTGTATTAAAAAGGCATATACTCAAATTTTAGTTTTTCAGCAATGACATCCAGTGCTGACCTTGTTATATCATATTGTTAATTAGACATTTCATCCAGACAGTTGAAAACGTTTCATTTATGCACCTCCCCCCCCCAAAAAAAAAAAAACACAAAAAAAAAACACCTTTCACATGGTGTAAAAGTTAAAATATCGTCAAATACGCTAATCATGTTATCAAACTTTGTCAAATTACCATCATATCGCAGATACTTGTTTCGTGTTAATGTATTGGGTTAAACATTGCAAATCTTTAAGACACATCTTACTTTTGCGAAAGTTTTTTTCAAATGTTATATTAGCGAATGGTGAACCAAGCCCCTTGTCGATCAGTTACTATGCAAGCCCTACCAGGCCATAAATACACACATACGACTGATAGTAGAATATAGCATCATAGACCACTATATGAAAAGTCATATTTGACAATGTCTTTCCACCTGGGTAAAGTTTGAGTAGCGAATGTGTGAAAATATGGTGAGTATGAGACGAAGTCCCACCTATGACTTTATTTACCCCCCCCCCCCTCCCTGTGCTCTCTCACCTGGTAGGTTGTAGACAGTCAAAAGTGGCACTGCGTATCGTACTATCCCTGGACAGAGATGGTGGTTAGGTGGGTACAGGTAGGGTAAAGGTGGGTAAATTTAACATTCCGTGTAGAGGACGCGGCAGTGTGTATAATAGCATGGATGGGCCAGTGTCATAGATTACTGTAGACTTTAGAGCGGGCACTGGGGAAAAATTGTAATAAAAATTACGTGTGTGGTTTTGTTAATTCTCGTAGAGAAGTTTCATCATAGAACTTGTATTGACCTTTAACATCAAAGTTTCGATAGGGATAACAAAGTGCTATTTATTTAGGATTTTCTATTCACCAAATTTATAATGTTGAAGACAACAAGGTGAAACAACATACACCAAGTCATTGTTTTTTACTCAATTGCCATAAATTAAAAGCAAAACTGTGTACAATGTTTGTTGTTGTACGTACAATAACAAACTTTTCATGTAATTTCTAGCTTGATGCAATTTATTGACCCAAGAGTTACAGACAAGGACTCGGTATATGGTATGTGACATTAATGTTTGAAGTAGAAAAACACAGTGAAATTATTTTATGAATATGCAAAAGAAATCCCATCCATGTGGCCACTTTAACATATCTTTTCATCAAGGTTGAAAAGTCAAACATGGTGCGTGGCGCCATAGGTTCTTTTGAATATCTATATTAGTTATACTGGTCTTCTTTTTGTGTTATTTTGGCCTTTGAGAAGCGAACAGTGTATAATTTATCAGGGGTTCCATGGTGTTATCTGTGCAATGTAGTGGAAGCATTCCCAACATTGCCACCATGACCATGACTATCTTTCTCAAAAGTTTCAAATTCAGAGAATTGTTGTAAAAAGCCGTATAATTTGAAACTCTTCAGAGCCGCTTGCAAGATAAGAAATCAGACCACATGCACTATCCCATGCGTATTTGTTTTGGTTTCATTTCAGAGTATAATTTCTGAACACCGCAGCTCTAGACTGACAGCGAAAGTTCTTTGGACAGAAGTCTAAAACCTCATGTTTGTTTTTGTTCTAATGGTGATGACATTTACTCACGTTTAGTGGTTTTAATGGTAACGTCAAAATCACAAAAAAATAAAACATTATACAAAATTATCTAGTAGCATTGTTTGTCATTTATGTATACTTTGCAAAGTCTGGTTCATCTTGTATTGAAACAACTTTTGTTCCCGTTCTTTTTCGTAAAAAAAATATATACGAGATATTGAGGTCATGTGAGTTCTTACACCTGCAGTAGCTGCAACTAGGACATTTTTTTCATTAAGTAGCCAAACATTTATTCGCTAAACATTGATCAATTACATATAAAAAGACATTGCATGATGATTTCAACAGTGATACACAAATTAGGGCTAAAATGTCCTTTTTTGTCAAAAATCTGTAATTCCAAAGTAATTGAGCAGATTGGGTTGAAAATGTATTGGAACATTCTTAGTGGTGTTTAGATTAAGAATTGTTCACAATACGATCATCCCATCTGTCATGTGCTAATTAGGTATAAAAATGTGCCTTTTGGTTAGAAATCAGTAATTCAAAAAATGCCAAGCAGATTGGGCTGAAATTTAACGGGGATGCATCTAGGCATGTGTAGAAGAAGCGTGACAATACCATCAGCGATATGCAAAATGGGTCCAAATTTTCAATTTTGGTCAAAAACCAATCTGCTTAAAATCCGATGTAGATGTCGGCTAGTCATACATTGCTATCTTACCTTCGTTATTTTGCCTGAATTGACCTTCGTAGTACCTGTTTACGTTTTTAGCCTGATAGGAGGCGATCAGGCTAAAAAATGTAAACATGTACAAAGAAGGTCAATTCAGGCAAAATAACGAAGGTAAAATAACAATGAACGATTAGCCGACATCTACATCGGATTTTAATCAGATTGGTCAAAAACCTACCGCTATATCTTGAAATTGCATGGTGAATAGGGTTGAAACTTTGTGGGGATGTTTCTTGAGGTGTTATTCTGCAGATATTGATGAAGACATTATTACACAATTGGCCCTAGCAACCATGACCACACCCTTAGCAACAGTGATGATGATGCATCTTACAAAGGTAACAACAGCGATTGATAGGTAAGTGAATACAGATTCAATTTTTGTATGCAAATATGCCTAGCAACAGGACTACTCCCATAGTAACAGCCAAATGATGGTTTATATTGCAAAAATGAAAAGTGGGAAAGGCAGGCAAGTTAATCAAGATTCAAAAATTGTATACAAACATGCCTAGCAACAAGAGCACAAACATAGCATCAGCTAAATACAGTTGTGCTACAACGCACAATTGGGCATTATTTTTTACATTGTTGTGTTCCTTGTCTACGCTTTGACTTGAATATATTTCGCCTGCCTTTATTGAAAAACTCATTTTCTTACTGTTTAGGCTATTCTCCCAGTGGCTGGAACCAGAATTTTGTACACTATTCTCCCAGCCATGAATTGTCTAAGACTTAGGGAGTGTACAGATTTTACCCAGGAAAAATTAGGGGAGGGGGTAGAAACAATTTCCACAATATTTAAGTTGGTGGGGGGGGGGGGGGTTATGGAAAAAATAAAATTCTTTTTAACTATGTAAAAACTAATTGCAATCCTGCCGCTTCTCAAGTAACCTGCACTCGAGCATGTACAGGAATCGTTTCTTCAGAATCACTATCACCAAATGTACTTTCACCAATGTTAGTTTTTCTATCACTTTCAATAATACCTATTACACTAGTATTGGATTCACTCTCATCAGAGTCACTAATGTCTATTTCAGTTCCATCAGTTCCGTCAGTTATAATCAATTTGGAGTCATTTCTCTTGATTTAAATTCAGTGGGTACACTATATGGTATCTGTATGCTAATTCACTGGGATAGCAAAGGGACTGATTTTCTTCAGAAATCACACGGCATTTAAGTGAAAAATATTTAAAAATTGAACAGGAAACCAAATATGTACAAAAAACTGTGTTTGATATTTTATTGAATTTGATAAACCCTCTTTGCTATTCTGATAAAATACCTAAATAGTTTTCCAAAGTACCAATTGTGGTTCTTGGTCTGTGTGTACACAAACTCCAGTCTGATAATATTCACTGTGGTAAAACAGACTGATTGCCCAGCTGACACAACTTTGGTGTATAGAATATGTACACCAATCACAGACCACTTATGAGAATTTTTGAGTATCTTTGTTCCATATATTCTTCAATTTCTGGTCTCTCCCTGAAACATTCTGAAAGTTCTAGTTTATTGATCAATTGGTTTGACAAAATCAATGACAAATATGAAGAGTCCAGTGATTGATCTGGAAAGGACAATATCTGTAATTTATAATAAATTTATTTTAAGTATCGCCGTTCTGAGTAATGGATGCAGCTTCTTTTTCTACTCATAAAGTGTATTGAAACTACTAGTATTCAACTTTTCAATACAACATGTAACATGCATAGCAGTCGATCAGTGAATTTATGAAATTTGATTCAACAATGTAAAAATGTCCATGTTTATGCAGGGTTTGTAGACAAAAGCTCAAAAACCGAATACTGGGGGTAGAACACTACTAGAATGAATACGAGAATGGACAGGTCATTTTGTACATTGCAGACAGGTATACATGATGTGCATACATTATTGTATACATTATGACAGGTTATTGTATACATTATAGAGGAGTCTAGGGGAAACTGAACATTATGTGCTAAAATTCAAAAGAACGATGGCAGGATGATAGAGCTCTGCTGAATATTTATATTGTCTATACTAGTATTTCCTTTGTGATTATGCTTAGGAACTAAAGTGTTTTTCTCTCTTAAAATACATTTTTTTTTTCATTCTGGGACTGAACAAGTACCAGGGGAAAATAACGCCTTTTCATAGAAACTCGTTTATTAGTACAATGCGCTTAGCGAGATGTCCTGGTGAATAATTTTAAAGAAAGCAAACTAAATATAAATACCTCATCAAGTCACGATAGCCTTAGAACCACTTGGTAGACAGACGATGTCCATCACAAGCTCTAGAAGCATAGGAGAGATGAAGAACTTTGGCGCTATTCTGTGTTTGGTGTTGCTGCATTACTCCACCTATACGGTATGTCAATCCTTACTTATTTTGTTTATTGGAAAATTAATTACTTTGTTTTCAGGTATAATGCCAGCTTCATATTTCTTATCATGCATGCAGATAAGTTGGTTCAATACATACGGCTATGTATATAGCTTACTATTCATCAAAATTAACAACATTGTGACGCTATAGAAACTTTGTTGTTAATAATCAAACTTAATTGTATCTGACCTTGAACGGTTTCTTTTTTTATTTCATATTGTCTGCGTCATACTGTTGTGAAATAAATGAAAGTCATCAGAATTCTTCTTCAAGGAACGTATGTTTAGATGTAAAAGATGATATTTAGTAGATAAAAACGATTAATATCTTCTACAGAGTATGATTGACAAGTTAACTTATAAGTATCCTCTGTATTTTCAAAGAAAGTTGACATTGTGCAATGAGATTAGCCTGAAACACTGAGTAACTACATACAGAGTACCATTAGATGATATTCTGCAAATCATCGACAGACCTCATACAGAGATGTTGTTGTCCTTTTTCTTTCCTGACATAAATATTACCATTGTGTGTCCAGGCAAATATCCACCCTACTTGCTTGCGCTTTCTGTTCTCTGGGATACCGTGAATTCCTAAATTGTTACGCCTTGTGTACTGTTGTAAGTCCTGCATTTCTCGCTCGGTCGTCGATAATTTGTCTTGCGTCATTGACAGCTGTTGTTTTAGTTCTTTGTTTTCGCTCTCGACCTTCGCTATTTGTTCTCGGTATTCTTCAAAAAAAAGAATTCAGGTACTGTCCAGAGTTCTGTAGAGTGTCAATTTTACCTTGAAGTATGCCTATGCTGTCGACTTTCTTTGAAAGGGTATCGATAGTCATAAGAATACTGGTAAACTTGGTGTCGACTGTTGCATCATCATTACCCACAGCCATGTTGACACTTGGTGTTGAGTTCGAAGTCGGGAATCTTTTTGCATTGCAGTCTTTGCAGAGGTCTAAATCCCCATTACATAGACGAACTCCACGTCGTGTTCCACAGTCGTTACACTTCATGCTTGCTACTAGAAGAAAACTTTATCGGCAAATTTTGCCCCGTAAAAGGTATTTTTCTCAGAGGCGAAAGAACAGTACACGTATCCTCATTCCGTCGTAATCAACAATTGCCATGACCACAGTTTTGCCTTACAGTGGTCTTCAAAATACCGTTCATCTTATCTGTTTGATACAACCACACAGAAACCAGTAAGAAACTGTA
The DNA here is from genome assembly GCF_964340395.1 of Glandiceps talaboti. Taxonomy (NCBI): domain Eukaryota; kingdom Metazoa; phylum Hemichordata; class Enteropneusta; family Spengelidae; genus Glandiceps; species Glandiceps talaboti. The sequence continues at coordinate 17,369,178 of NC_135562.1, read as the reverse complement.
CATGCTACACTTTAATAGCAACATATTATTGTCTTTGCTACATTGTGTATAAATGAAATAAACCGTTCAAATGAATGTCACAGAGGCAGACATGCGGGCGCCATTGTTTTGACGTCTATGGCGTAGAATGCATGCCAATATTCGAAAATGCAATACTGAAATGACTATATGCAAATCCAATACTGCAATGACTACATGCGATAATGCAATGACTACATGCAATACTGCAATGACTACATGCAATGACTACATATGCAATTGATTATATGTGATGACTACATGCAATGACTATATGCGATATGACTACATGAGATGACTACATGCATATGACTACATGAGATGACTACATGCGATATGACTACTTGAGATGACTACATGCGATGACTACATGTGATATGACTACATGAGATGACTGTGATAGAATATGGTTAAACTACTCGTGGACACTGTATTAACATCATATAGATGGACACTAGTATATATCTATCGGACGTTATAACAATATCTGTCATTACCAAGTTGTACCTAAATGGACAGCGCCCTCCTGCATGCATTATTTGTCATTCTATGACGTATCGTTGTTATTGTACTTTCTACCTAGTTCAGCCATGTTGTTATTAAAGCAAGTTCGTTACTTCTGTAATCATTGTGTCTGTCGCATATCACATGGTGTCAGAAGTGACTAGTCCGTTAGCGACAAGGAACGTCAAGGAACCCACAACAGGAAACGTTAACAGAACGTCCTAAAACGGGTGTATGCACAGAGTTAGCCGTCTTTCAGCGACGAGAGCTACGACCCAGTGCAGTCACAGTCACAATCACATGGATGGAATTGTGAAGTTCAAAGCAAGCCGACGTCAACTTCCACAGTGAGTTACAGAAAACCCCAAGACACCAACAGTAACAAGTCGATCCACGGCGATCACAAACTAACACAGTCTACTGGTAAGCAGTATTTAGAGTTCCGTTTGCTAGAATACAAACAGTCACATTTCCACAGTGAATCTTAGAACCGGAAGTTCGCCATTTCAAGCAAAAGTCGTCGCGTCAAGGCAGTACATCATATACTTACGATAACCTCGTTCGAGAGCTTTTTTATAAGATGCCTTCAGACTTCAGATTACCAGAACCATTGTCACTTCAAGGCAATATAGCTGAAAACTGGAGATGTTTCAAACAAGATTTCGAAATTTTTCTGCTGGCCCAAGAGGCTGATAAAAAGCCGGATGCAGTAAAAATAGCTAGACTATTGAACACAATAGGCTCTGAGGCACGTCAACGATATAACCAGTTTGCCTGGGGTGATGATGAAGACAAAACTAAATATGAGGTCGTACTCAAGAAATTTGAAACCCATTTCGAAGGCAAGAAGAGAATAGTATTCAACAGATACAAATTCTGGAGTCATCAGTGGAAAGAAGGAGTCGACTTTGTCAACTATTTCACAATGCTACAGAGGCTAGCAGACCAGTGTGAATTCAAAGAGAAAGACAATATGATACGTGACAAGATTGTCTTTTCCATGACCGACAAAGAATTGAAGGAGAAGCTCCTGGAAATTGACGACTTATCTCTAGAAAGTGTACACGACAAGTGCATCGCAGCAGAGACAACAAGGAAAGAAGTAAAGCAAATGGCTACTGGGACAACTGATGAAAGAAACATAGAAGCCTTTACCAGACGCAGACAAAAGACAACACCCAAATATCGACAAGAAAGGATGACCCAAGCTGACAAGGGAAAGGAAACCTGTGGTAACTGTGGCAATACACATGCGCCAAGAAGATGTCCTGCATATGGCAAAGAATGCCATAAATGTCACAAAAAGAACCATTTTGCCAAATTATGCAGAAGTTCTACACCACGTAAAACAGTACACGCCACTCAACACATATCCTCAAGTCAGGAAAGCCTATTTGAAATGGGAGGTGTACTCATGGTTGGCCATATAAACAAGACCAAACATGCCTGGATGGAACCAGTCCAAGTTGCAGAGACACAGTTAAACTTCAAGGTAGACACAGGTGCAGAAGCTAATCTGATTTCACTTGATACATGGAGGAAAATGTCAGCGACACCACGCTTGACCAAATCTGGTGTAATACTACAAACACTAGATGGTGGTAATCTTGACCAGGTAGGCAGAGCAAGGGTCACCTTCAAAGCAAAGAAGACACAAACCATAGCTGAAGTCTTCGTCACAAAGCAAATGAACTGCCCAATATTAGGTCTAAATACAGCCATTGACCTAGGACTCATCAAGAGAGGTGAAAACTCCAGTGCTTACGTCTGTACACTCAGCAAGTCAGAATATAAAGGTGCCACTGAGGAACAGATCAAACATGACTACGCATCAGTATTCGATGGCAAACTTGGCAAGTATCCTGGACAGTACAAGATAACTTTGTCAGAGGATGCCCAGCCAAAGATAAACCCACCAAGACGAATACCACATAAAATCAGAGACGAGCTGAAAAAAAAGCTTGCAGAAATGAAAGAACAAGATGTCATTGAAGAAGTAGAGCACCCTACTGATTGGGTCAACAGTATGGTATGCACCGAGAAAAAGGATGGCAGCCTACGACTATGCCTTGACCCTAGAGGGCTGAACAAATACATAAAGCGTGAACACTACATGATACCAACCTTCCAAGAAGTTGTTGCAAAGCTTGGCAAGCCAAAGCTATTCACGATAATTGACCAATCCTCAGCTTTCTGGCAGGTAGAGCTTGATGAGAAATCATGTGACCTTACCACATTTCAAACCCCATTTGGAAGATTCCGTTTCAAGAGGATGCCCTTTGGTATCTCCAGTGCTAGTGAGGTACTACAGAAGAAGGGATTCCAGATGTTTGGTGACATAGAGAACGTTCACATTATAGCAGATGATATGCTAATAGCATCAGAGACAGAAGAACAACATGATGTCGCACTCTACAAAGTTCTAGAGAGAGCTAAAGAAACGGGCATCAAATTCAATGTAAAGAAGTTACAGTTTAAGAAGACTGAAGTGGTATATCATGGTGTGAAGATCTCTGCAAATGGTATAGAACCTGACAGAAGCAAGATAGAAGCCATAGAAAACATGCCAGACCCAGTAAACAAGAAAGGGTTGCAGCGATTCCTGGGTATGATAAACTTCTTATCACCGTTTATCCCAAACAAGGCCCAGCTGACTGAACCTTTGAGACAACTTGTCAAGGATGGAATACCATGGTTTTGGGGCAGACCACAAAAGGATGCAATGATGAAAATCAAGAAGGTCCTTAGCTCCAAAGTAGTTCTCAAGTTCTATGATGAGAACAAACCCTTAACAATACAAGCAGACGCTAGCCAGTGTGGTTTGGGAGCCTGTCTTCTTCAAGATGATCAGCCAGTCTCATACACATCTAGACCTCTAACTGAGACAGAACAGAGATATGCGCAGATCGAGAAGGAGCTCTTAGCTATTGTGTTTGCAGCACAGAGGTTCCACCACTACATCTATGGCACAGACGTCACCGTACACTCAGATCACAAGCCACTGGAATCAATCCAGAAGAAAGACTTACACAAGGTATCTCCAAGATTGCAACTTATGCTCCTCAAATTATTGAGATACAAGCTAAACATAGTGTACAAGCCAGGTAACCAGATGCATATCGCCGACGCACTCAGCAGAGCTTATGTCGATGGCAAGCCAGAACCAGATGGATCCAAAGACATATTTGTACACTCAGTGATGACATACTATCCTGCCTCTACAAAGAAAATGGATGAATACAAGTCTTCAACCATGCAAGATGAAACATCACAACTCATCAAGAAGTATCTCATCAATGGATGGCCACCCATATATCGTTTACCACCAGAGTTACATCCATACTATAACCTAAGAGATGAAATCTATCAAGAGGATGACCTACTGTTTCTGTCGAACCGTCTAATCATCCCAAAGACAGAACGACCCTTCGCACTTGAAAAGTTACATGCAGGTCACCAAGGGATCGAGAAAACAAAGAGTTTCGCTAGAGACATCCTGTATTGGCCTGGGATGAGCAAAGACATTGACAACATTGTGTTAAACTGCAAAGTTTGCCAAAAGTTTCGACACAACAACAGGAAAGAACCAATCAAACAACATGAGATCCCAGATGACCCTTGGCAGAAGTTGGGAGCCGATATCTTCACATTTGGCGGCCGAGATTATGTCATCTTGGTAGACTACTATTCGAAGTATCCAGAACTAGCAAGGCTACACAGGAAGACTGCAAGTTCCGTCATTCAAGCTATGAAAATCATCTTCGCTCGTCATGGAATTCCTGAAACAGTAATTGCTGACAACATGCCGTTTGGTGCAGTGGAATTTAGAGAGTTTGCGGAAAGGTGGAATTTCCAGCTCTGTACATCAAGCCCAAGATATCCACAGAGCAATGGAGAAGCAGAGAAGTATGTTGGTATAGTAAAGATGATGCTACGGAAATGCAAGGAAGATAACACTGATCCTAACCTAGCATTACTACGCTACAGAAACACTCCTATAACTGGCATGAGATACAGCCCTGCACAGATGCTGTTTAGTAGGAGACTCAGAGATGATATTCCTATGAAGCAGACACTGCTTAGTCCAAACCTAGCAGCTGACAGTAAACAACAGCTGATAAGCAGACAAGAACAACAAGCAAAGTTTTACAACAGGGGTGTGAGAGATAGACCCAGTTTTGAGAAGGGAGAATCAGTGAGAGTGAAACTTGATCCACACAGCAGAGAGTGGATCCCCGCAATAGTAGAAGAGAAGTATTCCGCTCCAAGAAGCTACGTTGTCACAACAAGTCAGGGACGAACTTTGCGTCGCAACAAGCACATGATGAACAAAACAGCAGAGAAAGTCACCATCAATCCACCATATCCAGACATCAAAGCTGCTGACGCAAAGCCTCCAGACACTACTGTGAAACAACCAGAACAACTACCACAAGCAACCGCCTCACCTCAGTCACAGCAAAGTGGAGGACGAAGAACATCCCAGAGGACCGTCAAGCCGCCAGTATGGCAGAAAGACTACGTGGTAACTACAAGTTGTGTCAAGAGGAAGCCAACTGGAAAGGGGGGTGTGATAGAATATGGTTAAACTACTCGTGGACACTGTATTAACATCATATAGATGGACACTAGTATATATCTATCGGACGTTATAACAATATCTGTCATTACCAAGTTGTACCTAAATGGACAGCGCCCTCCTGCATGCATTATTTGTCATTCTATGACGTATCGTTGTTATTGTACTTTCTACCTAGTTCAGCCATGTTATTATTAAAGCAAGTTCGTTACTTCTGTAATCATTGTGTCTGTCGCATATCACAATGACTACATGCAATATGACTACATGAGATGACTACATGTGATGACTACATGCGATATGACTACATGAGATGACTACATGCGATATGACTACATGACATGACTACATGAGATTACTACATGCGATATGACTACATGTCATATTGCATATAGTCATCTCATGTAGTCATATCGCATGTAGTCATCTCATGTAGTCATATCGCATATAGTCATTGCATGTAGTCATCTCATGTAGTCATTGCATATGTAGTCATCGCATGTAGTCATTGCAGTATTGCATGTAGTCATCGCAGTATTGCATGTAGTCATCGCATTATCGCATGTAGTCATTGCATTATTGCATATAGTCATTGCAGTATTGCATTTTCGAATATTGGCAGGCATTCTACGCCATAGACGTCTGCATTTGATGTCTGCATGATGATACGTCATTTCATTTCATGCAGACAAAATGGCTGTTGTAAATACAGGCTTCTCAACAATATTATGTCTGAAAAAGTCGTGAGGTTTGACTATGTTGTAGAAGCTTGTTACCAATTATTAGCTTATTACTATAACATCTGATCGCGATCGGTTATAATATTGTATTACATAATGTTACTGAATATAAAAAATACACACCAGCGTGGTTTATTTGGTGAAAATATTGTTTTGATAAAAATGACTTACATTGTGTTGGTTATCTGAGATAAAGCCAAATATTTCTGGTATTGAGAGTGCTGTGACTGTAGTCTTAAATAGCTTACCTCCTAACTAAGCAGAATGTTAAACTATATATTCAAAGATAATAATTTGCGTTTTATCTTTTATTCATGTTTTGTAGTGTGGTGCCTCTATCCGAAAGGCAAGATATGCAACTGACAATCCAATGGATTTGGGAGATGTGTCAACATGGTCTCCTCAACGGTGGTATCATTCAGACAGCGTGGCATCGTCGTACGATTCGTGGTGGGCTAATACAACAGACTATTATTGGTCATGGCCGGTTGAAATGGTAACTGTGCCTTCATCAGTGTTATGGGGTGATATGTTACCAGAATTTACGTCTCCGTTGGATATTCTGCCAGGCTTTATCTCATCGTGGTTGGACAGTACACAAGGTTTCTTGTTGTGGTGGGGGAAGGCACCACAGGACAGGCATCATGGTAAGTTAGTAATTGTTTTTATCTTATCTGATTATCGCTCCCTACGTTCTACAAACAGGAATCTGCTCACAACAACAAATGGCAGACATATGATCAACCACGGATGTCGTCCATTATCACATGTTGCTCCCAAACTATGGAACTCACAATTGACAATTGTTAAGCCTCCAGGATGTATTGAATCAAAAACAAACTTAACACTCAATCGTGCATGCATCAGCCACTGTACACTTTATGTGTTGAATAACATTCTGAAGCGTTATATGGTAAAGATTAATAACTTTGACAATGGTTATAGAATAAATATGTATATTAAATTGTATGACCTGTGACGCAAAACTAAGATAACACCGAATTATTAAAACGTTTATTAATATAAAATGGATATATTAAACTTTTCAACCATAGATACCATAGCAAATTAATTTTGTTATCATGTAAATGTGGGACAAAGTATATGGGAACTGAAATTTGAAATGATTTCAAATTAATTACCCGATATCATTCTAATGCAAATGATTCATTAATATACATGGCATAGTTTCCCAAATGTAATCAGTCAAGGTGATTTTTGTAATGGTAACGCGTGTTGCCTTTCATTAGAATTAATGCTGTACTTTATTGAGTCATCATGTCCGTATGCATGCATGCATGTATTGAATTGAATTGAATTGAATTGAATTGAATTGAATTGAATTTGAATTATCTGTATATGTCTTGCTGTCACATACATGGATACATAAGAACATACATCCACCCATCCATCCATTCATACCTACCTACATACATACATACATACATACATACATACATACATACATACATCTATTCTTCCATACATCCATCCATCCATCCATCCATGCATGCATGCTTACATACATACATACATACATACATACATACATACATACATACATACATACATACATACATACATACAGACATGTAGACAGACATGTATACAGACAGACAGACAGACAGATTAAACTATAACCATGTCATATTTTCAGATTATTTTAGATTAATGTGTTTTGACTTTTCAGTTGGTATGCTTAATTATAAGTGTTTTTATTGTAATGTGATATGTTGTTTTTATGTTAGGCGTTTATTTTTGTCTGTTTTCCATTTCGAGTGCATTTTAGTTTGTGCATGTTGTGGTGTCTGTTTTGTACAATTTTACTGTCGGAGCATGTAAATGGGATTCGTCCCATAGGTCATCCTTGGAAATAAAAGACTGTACATACCCATTGAGATACTGTCACCTTTGTCGATTCACACACAATGTTGTACTTTCGTCTTTACTTCGAATGCTGTAGTGAATGTTTAGCTAACTAATATCAAATATTGGTCCTACAGGGAGGCAGGCACGCACAGACACACACACACACATACACAGAAAGAAAGAAAAAGAAAGAAAGAAAGAAAGACAGACAGACAGACAGACAGACAGACAGACAGACAGACAGACAGACAGACAGACAGACAGACAGACAGACAGACAGGCAGACAGACAGACAGACAGAAAAGAAGGGACATACAAAACGCTTCGATTGCCTCCCTATCAGCAGCTTTATTTATATATGACATTCTGATCTTTTTTGTATGCAGAGCCTTTTGACGGCGATGTCCGATTAGTAAATGGGTATTCTGAAAACATGGGACGCGTGGAAATCTACCATGATGGTGAATGGGGAACAGTCTGTGATGATGAATTTGATGTCAATGAGGCAGAAGTGATTTGTAGGCAGCTTGGATATAGGCAAGTATTTTGTGTGCAGTGCTAGCTTTGAGCACAGCACAATTTCAGAGATAACAAAGCCATTGCATGTTAATAGCACAAGGTAATATATTCAAATGAACAATCTATTCTCCGAGGAAACACATCGCAATGCCATGATGTATTTCAGTGGCTGAAAGGCAGGGATCCAAGTTATTGAACTCATAAATGTAAACGTGTGAAAGGAACAAGCTATTTGGCATCATCAGTCACCACAATGATTGAAAACGGATAACCGTCAAAGTGTCGAAGCTTCTTACCCCATTCATGTCGTTAACTGGCACAGTTTTTCTTGTATGGACTTTTGGACTTATACTGCTATTGAATTCATTCAACTTCTATTCTTTCCATAGTCATTATGCGTCTGCACATGGCAATGCACTCTATGGCGAGGGTAGTGGGACAATTTGGCTTGATAACCTTAGATGTAATGGATACGAGAGTAGTCTTAGTGACTGTAGACATCTAGGATGGGGTAATCATAATTGCGGCCATGTAGAAGATGCAGGTGTAACCTGTATTGGGTAAGATGTCACTAACTTTACTTACTGACTGACTGACTGACTGACTGACTGACTGACTGATCGACCAATCAACCCACCACTTCATTCATTCATTCATTCATTCACCCACCCACCCATCCATCCATCCAACCAACCAACTCTGCTAACTTTAAAAGCAACTACAGGTCAGCGTATCCGAGGTGTGCATCTGATTCATCACCGATCAGAGGAAATGATTCATAATGTGACGGCTTTTTCGGCAACAGACAGACAGACAGACATACAGACAGACAGACAGACAGATAGATAGACAGATATATAGATAGATAGATAGATAGATAGATAGATAGAGACGAGTCTCACTACAATATTAAATAGAGGGACACCCGCAGCATTATATTGGGTATTTGCGCATGGGTATCAGATAGTAATTTGGATATGATGACATTCCGATTTGCAGGCACAAACATCCATATTTGGGAGTGTAATATTCCTCTTACATGTCGAGTGAAGAAAGCCTAGTATGCATTCTGGTTTTCGTGATTTTGGCTTTTATCTGCAGAGACTGCCAAGATAATATGAAATCATCTTGTACAATTGCTAGTTTTTTCGTATATTGCGCATGGGCCATGCGCAATGCAAGCTTAATCTGTCCGGCGAATATCCCGGATTTTCGTAATCTGAAACTGTCAAGATTAATGTGTTTACATTGAAGCATGCAATACGACACACCAATGTGTGAAGCACAAGGTCCATGTTATGTAGCCTTCTATGTAGTTCCCCATACATGTAATTTGAAAAAGAAGTGTTGGTGTTTGTTTAGTTTCTGGTAAAGTCGGCTTACATGGTCCGTAGAGTTAGGTTACATTGTATATATATGTATCCTTGGTCTCAACTTTTCCAAAAGTTCTTTGTATGTTTTCTTACAGGACGTAAAAAGACAGATGAAATACAAGACTGCAGTGGATTTAACAACAAAGATGTGAGTACAAAGTAATCGACTCGACAATACACAATTGCATATATTTTGTTTATAGAGTTTCAATTTATACCCGTCTTACTTTAAGTTTAATAGTGCTAAGGAACAACAGGTGATAGGAGCTATGGATTTTTATCGAATCTATATTTGAAATCCACACAATCTAAAAACCCCAAAAAACCATAATGACCTTGTAGTCTGTTGGCAGGTTAAGTGAACTGTTACATTTTTTCATAGAATATTGAATAAAAAAGTCATGTTTTCATCCCCAAACACAACTGTGTTGGGTGAAAACGCAAACAAAATAACAATAAAAAGATAACATAATAACCTTTCTGAAAAGATATTGTTTTAGATAGTTGTAAACATTATTTAATGAGAAACATTCATTTCAAAACATGTCATTGTTTACCTGTCAGGAACCTGTACCTTGAATCTTTATAAATTATAACTACCATATATGAAGAAATTTAGTAATAGTAATATGTACATTTTGATTTTCATTGAAGAGAGAAAAACAACTCTATTCTCTTTTTTAAAAAAAATATACATCAAGGACGTCGAAAAGAACACAATTAACATACGAAGAGGGTTAGTGCTAAAACGGCCTAACGCGGGAATTTATAATGTTGCTCTTCACTTTTGTCATTTTTAATTTTAATTTTTGTGAGTGTTACTCTTCACTTTTGACATTTTTAATTTTAATTTTTGTGAGTTCTGATCTTACGAAGGCCAACCTTTATTTTGAAAGATAGCTACGCTAAAAAAAGAACGTGATTGAAAGGTTGACTTTGTTAAACTTAGTGAAACAAATGTTAGTTTTTTGACGTTTTCAATAAATGACATATTAAAAAAAACGATGACATTTTCCGAATTTTCAATTTCTTCTCCGCTCTGACCAAAATGCTTCCTGGGTAAAGACAGATAATAGGAACAAATAATGAATTAAATTTGACCCTGGGTCATAATAGTCAAGCGCCGAAATAAGTTTTTGACCTTTTCTTCAAAATAACATTTTCATTGTTCGGCACTATACCCTCTATATGCTAATTACGGTAATCAACTCAGCATTTGGTTTTGGATACCATTTAGAATCTGGATCTGGATCTGGATAAGTACTGCATAACACTACATGTAGCGTCAAGCATGCAGGAAATGGTGTTCGCATGAATAATTAGCTATTCTTGCTGGTTGATGTGCTCGATGATGGCTCTTTCGGATCTTCTATGGTAGTTGTTGATATGGTATCGTGTTCCAGTCTTTTACGGTTTGTGGGAAAAAGCTGAATTTGAAACAGTCTTGGTGGGCTGGTATAATTTGATAACAGTTGCTGTTTTGGTGTCGTGACTGACGCCGGATCGGCTGAAGGATATCATTTACCGGCAGGGATAGGAGGCCTTGTCTAGCTCTGTGTAGAGTACTCATCAGTCTGTTTACAGTTCTTCTGTCTTTAAGTGTGCTCCAGTGTAAATCCTTGATGATTTCCGATACACTACTTGATCTGGAGTAATCATTTACAAAAAATCTCGCCACTCTGTGTTATATGTTCTCCACTTTATTGATAATATCTTTGGTATAAGGGTTAGGTTATAGACGGCAAACGAATACTCTAATAATGACATGTACGTTTCAAACACTCTTCCGGATCTAGATAAAGCCATGTATTTTATTGTATGATATGATGAACTGGAATTTTTTCTATAGTAGGGTAGATCCGAGTATGAAAGATATCATTCTAAATGATGTCCAAAACCAAAATAGCTGGGTCATAATCACAACATACAGCGCCGGCAAGATAAACGTGGCCTTTATTATTTAATTAGGCACAAGCAAATTTTATTACAGTATCTACATTACCAAACAAAGAAACCCCAGACAGCAAAATACATATTTTTCATTAACTTAGTGAATTAGATCCAATGTAACAAACAGTTATCATTAGGGTAAACGTGGTACACATTTTTGAAAATATAATATTTGTATGTGTCTATAGACGAAACGAATGCAACGCCCAACTTGCCGATGCTGATGTATACTAATGTCAGTGCATCAATTTGTGTATTTCTGAACATATATTGTTTTAGATAGTTATAATATGTTCTATACGACGCCTTTGATGTAAAAGTAATGAAAATAAAGTATCGGATACAGAGAATATGACAGCAAACTAATTGATCTCTTTATCATTTATCACACAGATCCTGGTATTAAGACATGCATGGAAACGCTTCATTATTTCTTATTAGTCCTTTAATTATTCAAACTGTCTACTATTTATGAAAGGAATTTATTTTTTCTTAGCTACTCAAAATTTATCGCAAACGTAGGTAAGAAAGGGATTGTTACCGCATGATCACGCAGCAGAATTGGTTGCAAGTTAGCTAACTTAAAGTGTTGTCACCTGTTTTGATCTTGTTTAGGTCCTCTCAACACAAGCTTAGCAAAAATTTAACTACTAGCGGTTCATATTAAAATCAAACGATTGCGTACCATATTACACGTAGTAGCGACGCAACATTCTTCCAAAGTCATGATTACATCACCTACAAAATGTTTGTATTTGCGATTGGCTCGACCCCGTCTCTCGGGCCGATCACTTGATATTCCAATAAGTGGTGACGCTGCTGACGTCATCTGACCCAACAGGTAGATTTAAAATCCAATAGGATGTAACATCCTGTTTTCTGAATGTTAAATTCGTTTTTGCTGAGTGAGTGTTGTAGATGATGCTTTTGATGTAGTTTGCTCTGTAACTGTAGCAGTACTGTAGTAATAAACCTTATTGCAACATAACCACTATCGTTTAGATGTTTCTTTACACCAGGTGATTGCATTTTTCTGCGCTGAAATGAAACCAACGTTGTATATATGGTCTATGTATGTATGTATGCATGTATGTGTGTGTGTGTGTGTGTGTATGTATGTATGTATGTATGTATGTATGTATGTATGTATGTATGTATGTATGTATGTGTGTGTGTATGTATGTGTGTATGTATGTATGTGTGTGTATGTATGTATGTATGTATGTATGTATGTATGTATGTGTGTGTATGTATGTATGTATGTATGTAGGTATGTATGTGTGAATGTATGTATGTATGTATGTATGTATGTATGTATGTGTGTGAATGTGTTACGAGTCACAAATCTAAAATATATCCATTTAGGACATTTTGGTAAATTTTCTATATGAACTCTAAATTGAAGTCAAAAAGCATTTAAACTTTGAACATACAGTGACATTCCGTTGCGTAACAACATAGGTCTTTGACATCTCTACATGGGGTGTTTCTGAATTGTTTGTACCAGGTACGATTGAACTGTCAACAAGTTTTATTATGACATGACTATTTTATGGTCTTTGAGATATGAACTTGTATTACTAATCTAGGGAAGGTGATTGGATATTAGATCTCGGATGATGTCTTTCATCATAAGACTTAAGAATACGTCATACTCTAAGAATAGAGATTTTGTGTAAACTTGGAAATGTATTTAAGTTGGGTTTTTAGCCCATCTCGAGAGGAGAGGCGGAGACGGAGAGTGGTCATGTAATAAAATCAACCAAGTGGTTAGCTTGGCGTTCGTTGAACCAGATACGTATGTTTCGTTGTGAGTTCTACTCAACACAATCCAAGTCGGTACGGTACCTCGTAGAAGAGATGGTTTGAGAAGAAACTAGTTGGTCGGCTAATTCAACGTTATAGTCTTTAATGAAATAGACTGACGATTGGAACAGCAGTGCGAGTGAGTACTTCCCCGTTTGAACGTTAAATATCGATAAACTGCACAGTAAGCCGATCAACAGCGTTTCAATGGTGGAGAATCCGGGCATTGGCCATGTATCTGGTTCTAGAACTGACATTGTATTCTCCGAAACTAATGAACTCCGAAATGGACGAGTAAAAGTAATGCACTGTAACAGTTGTATGATTGAACTTGATGGACCGCACCCAGTATGTTCATTTGCCGTAACTATATGAACACTGATGTATTAATGATTAACGCATTTTCAACTTACAACACATAATGGGACTTGACCTATTGCCGCCCAAATTTACAGGCGATGAAATAGTGAAGAAATGGCTTTGTAAATTCGATGCTTTTATTAGTTTGAAAGGATACAACGATGACCAAAGTTTGCATACCTTCACTCTATTGCTAACTGGAGAGGCCGAACGATGGTTTGTATCATTACCAGAAAACGTTGCAGTCAACTGGGCTTACGTGCGACGGGCTTTCATAGGGCGTTTTCAAGATGGGGGTCCAAGATGGAAGGTGGACCAAGACTTGCAGAGAATCAAACAAAGTGACGATGAGAATATTGAAGAATATGCGTCTCGTGTAAGGGACATATTGTGTCGTTATGGTAGAGATATTAATGGCGAGGAAATCTTGAGTATTTTTTTGCAGGGGATGAGCCGTTCGTTATTTGGACCTGTTGTTCTGAAAGAGCCAACGACCTTCAGAGAAGCAGTGAATTTTGCACGTTTAGCAGAAATGGTACAGGATTTGGATGGTCAAGGGAAAATGGGAGTGGAAAAGTCAACATCGGATCCAGGGGCCAGCGACCGTGACATCCTTCAGCAAACATGTGACTCTCTTACTGACGCACTCAACTTGAATACCCGTCTACATGAACAGCTTATTTCGAAGATGACATCACAAGACGAGCCAAACAGGGACGATCAACATTTCACAAGTCATGCGGTAAGACAGAACACTTTCACATCTGATCCATACTCTCGAGAACTTAAGACTAATAGACATGGACCAACTTATGGAGGTCAACAGATCAGATCAGGTGAACCAGTATGTCGATTATGTAACAAGCCAGGACACACTAGCCCTTCATGTGTAATGCACAGTGATCGTCAGTTAAATAATAATACATGTAATGCTAACTTGTCTATTAATACACCTACGCTTAGCAGTATTAGTACAGATAAGATGCATAATAGCAATTTGATTAATGTTAGGATTTATGGTAAGAATGTTAGTGCTTTGGTCGATACAGGTTCTTCAGTTACAGTAGTTACGAGTAAATTATTGAAGGAAATACCAGAACTTAGACGTGTACAAATAGTAAAGTCTTCTCATGATTATATAACAGTAGCTTCAGGTGGTAGGTTACCAGTTCGAGGTTTAATTAATATTCCGGCTATTATAAATAATCGTAGTGTCCTTATGCCAGCTCACCTTGTAGACAATCTTAATAAGCCACTAATCATAGGTGTCGATTTCATGAAAATGCATAGAGCGATTATAGATATGGCCAAGAATAAATTGCGTCTTCGTTCGAAGCTATTTATGCGATCAGCTGACAAATATTTAATTCCTGCGAAATCAGAATGTATTATATCTGCACGGCTTCCATCTCACGTTGGTGATGGAATACTTGGCACCACGCCTAATATTAAATCTTTGTGTCACCTTGGCTTAGTAACAGCGCGTGTACTGGCTAAAACTGAGAATGATTTAGTTCCAATTAGAATTGCTAATGCAAGCGACAATGATGTTACTTTGAGGAGGAATACAAGGCTAGGTGTTTTTAAACCACTATCTGATGGTGATCAATTGTATAATATTGACTTGGGCGCTAGTCAGACGTATCCCCCTATTGCTTGTCCTTTAACACGAGAACAGAGAGAATTCTTTTCTGATTTTGACTGGACTGACCATGACTTATCTGACCAACAACTTGAACAATTACAGTCAGTTCTATGGCAGAATAGGGATGCTTTCGTTGATAAATCAGGGACGTTAGGTTATTGTGATGTCATTAAGCATAGAATTGAATTAAATGAGAATGCAAAACCTGTCTCTCGGCCGCCATATCGTGTCTCCCCAGACAAACGCAAAGAAATAAGGTCTCAGTTAGATAATTTACTTGACCAGGGTGTTATTACACCTTCAACTTCACAGTATAGTAGTCCACTGTTATTGGTCAAGAAACCGTCAGGTGCGTATAGACTAGTTATTGATTATAGGGAATTAAATAAACAAACAGTGCCAATCGTATTTCCCTTGCCTGGTTTGCAGGATTGTCTAGACATGATAGGAGATAAGTCTCCTAAATATTTCACTACCCTTGATATGACGTCTGGGTTTTGGCAATTGGCAATAGATGAGAGGGATTCTCACAAAACGGCATTTGTTAGTTTAGATGGGAAATATGAATGGAATACTTTACCTCAGGGTTTACGTAATTCTAGTGCTTTGTTTCAACAGACAATGCAGCATTTATTTCGAGAATTAATTTGGAGCCACCTCGTCGTCTATCTCGATGATCTTGTTGTGTATAGTAATACTTTTGATAATCATCTGCTTCATATAAATAATGTTTTGACACGATTGCGAGAAGCAGGTTTGAAACTAGGTCCAAAGAAGTGCCACTTTGGTAGGAAGAAAATTAAGTTCTTGGGTCATATTCTGACTAAGGATGGTATCTCTGCGGATCCAGCTAAGATTTCAGCTGTTGAGAGTTTTCCAGTCCCTACAAATGTTTCTAAGGTCAAGAGCTTTCTAGGTCTGGCAGGTTTCTATCGCCGTTTTATCAGAGATTTTTCTAAGATTGCCCATCCACTTCATAATTTATTGCATAAGAACAAAGTGTTCA
The DNA here is from genome assembly GCF_964340395.1 of Glandiceps talaboti. NCBI lineage: Eukaryota > Metazoa > Hemichordata > Enteropneusta > Spengelidae > Glandiceps > Glandiceps talaboti. Next base: position 17,352,809 of record NC_135562.1, on the reverse strand, counting down.
AATGGACAGATGAATGTCAACAGGCATTTGATACCTTGAAACAAAAACTAGTGACAGCTCCATTGTTAGGATTTCCTCAATACAATGATCCGTTCATCCTGTATACCGACGCATCTGCATTTAGTGTAGGGTACGTTTTAGCACAAAAACAGGATAAACTAGAACGACCGATTGCTTATGGTGGTCGATCTCTGAGTTCGCGCGAACGGAAATATTCGACGACAGAACGCGAAGCTATTGCTTTACTACATGGGTTATCGCAGTGCGACCCTTATCTAAGAGGTAATCGTTTTACGATGATTACTGATCATGCTAATTTACCATATTTGTTCAAAATGAAATCACCTAGTGGTAGAATAGCACGTTGGATTATGCGAGTTCAAGAGTATGATTTCGATATTCAACACAGACCGGGCAAAAAGATTCCCCATGCTGACGGGTTATCGCGTAGAGAATATGAACAGATAGGGAGCCAAAATTCTGACTTCAGTAACCCAGATACACCTGCATTTGAGCCTACAATGAGCAATGGCATAAAGGTCGACGACGACAACACTAGAGGGTCAAGTACACATATGGCCAATGTTAATATGGTGAATTTGGATAAGTCAAACAAATCAGATGACTCTGATATTGACATCAGTGAATTATATAACACCTTAGCAACGGTTGCCAGTACAAATAGTGTTGAGACTAGTACTGATAGTCAATCCCAGGGGTCAGTCACAGTAAATGATGATTGTGTACTCAATGATGACTTACATTCCAATACGACAACTGATAGAATTTCGCGCTTACAGCATAGTGACAGTCATTTAGTTCCAATGATTAAGTTCTTAACAAGTGGGGATTTACCAAATGATAAAAAGTTGGCCAAACGTATCGCAAACACACAGGCAAATTATTTGTTGCTCAATGGAATTTTGTATCATTTATGGTCACCGTCGGGAAAGTCTGCTCTAGCTAAGGATTGTATTAGACAATTAGTTATTCCACGGTCACTTCAATTGTATGTAATAAAGCGGATTCACGATGACGTAACAGGAGGTCATCTCGGGACGTCGCGATGTTTATATGCAATTCGGTCACGATATTATTGGGATGGGATGAATAAGGATATCACAGATTATGTAGCATCGTGTGCACGTTGTCATACTAGAAAGAGAGGTCGTCGGTTCAAAGGTCACTTAATTCCACTGAAAGTCACGGGAGTTATGCATAGACTTGGCATGGATTTTTTAGGGCCACTGAAAAAGACAAAAAGTGGGAATGTGCATATTTTAGTTGTGACGGAATATTTGACTAAGTTTGCGTGGGCATTCGCAGTACCTAATACGAAAGCAGAAACTGTTGCTAAAGTATTGTTTCGAGAAATATTTTGCACTTTTGGTTTTCCAAATTCTATTCTCTCAGATCAAGGTTCGTCATTTATGTCACATGTTATGAAAGAAGTTTGTCGCTATTTCGATATTACAAAGAAGCGTTCATCTCCGTATATGCCATCGGTAAATGGGCTGACAGAGCGTTTTAACAGAACTCTGATAGATATGATTTCTATTTACACGAATCGACTGGGTGATGATTGGGACATTTTTCTACCGTCAGTTTTATTCGCATACAGGTCTACGCCACATGACACGACGAAAATGTCACCATTCAGGGCATTGTTTGGGGTCGAGCCTAGACTACCGGTTGATACTGAATTAATACCACAACTTGGTGCGTCACACAACGCGAATTTATTCTTAGAGGAGATGGCTCGGTGCCGCAATTTGGCTGTATCATTAGCGAAAGAGAATATCGAGAAGGCACAAGCAAAGATGAAAAAGAGATATGATAAATCTGCACATGTTGAGAATACATTTAAAGTAGGTGACATAGTGTATCTTCATCATCCGGCTGTGAAGCCCGGTTACGCCAAGAAGTTTCACAAATTCTTCCGCGGACCATATCGCATCAAGGAACAAATTTCACCGGTAAATTTCAAACTGCAACATGTTGAAGGCACAAGACCTTATGGGAAAGTTATTCATGCTAACCGACTCAAGCATGCAAAGTTGAGACCACGACGTCTATTAAGTAATGATGATCAGGAATCAATTGATGAATCTGACAGTGCAACTCAGATACAGAGCGATAATCACTTATCACACCCAGTGAATGATGATAACGGTCGTGACTATCATATGTATTCGGATACAGAAATTTATGATTTATCAGACACGTCCAGTGAAAGTGTGTCTGAATCAACTGATCACTCTATACAGCCAAGAAAAATAGATAAGAAAGTAGCTGTTAGAAAGAGAGCAGAAAGACGTATCGCTCGTAAAATAGCACATAGCACACGTGAAACTCGTAGTAGTTCAGGGAATCGCGACGAAGTCTCAACCCATGAAAGTGCTGATACTTCCGATTCAAACGATACAGTACGTTCAAATCGGACACCTGCGCCACATCCCATTGATTATGATAGTGACAGTTTAGCTGGAGAAAATGAATATGTTGGTGATGACACATATTATCGTATAGAAAAGATTTTACGCGGACGATACAAAAATGGCATTTTAGAATATCTGATAAAATGGGAGGGATACCCTAATTCAGACAATTCATGGATTCCAAGGGATTACTTGAATGAAGTTGCCCTTCAATCTTTACGCGACAATCCAGTTGTCATTACGGGTAAGTCACGCCCAACTTAATAGCAAACCAAAGGTTGTTGCTAGGAACCGCCGAGTTCAAAGATATGGCTCATATTGTCTTCTTTGTCTTAACATTGTTTCTGTTACGATATTTATTGTTTCAACATTGTAGCCCCAGTTGTATCTGTATCTTTATGGCAATGCTTCAGGTGTGCACTGTTTACATAACATTACATTTGTCTTCATATATTAAACTAATGTGTGTTCACCGATTCTTATACACAAAATTGTTGTCATAACTCATAATTGTCAACCTTGTATCCAATCGCATCGTGTACTTACTTTTATCTTTCTTTTCATCCTTGCAGTTGCTTTGATGAATATTCTGTTTGATAGAGTTTACTTAGTATATTTTTGCTGGGGTTCTTTACTATAGTATGTTTGAGTGCACAGTATGATTGAGTGAGTGTTTGTACAGTCAGGCCTGACGCTGAGTAATTGTGATGTTATGATCGGGAAATATTCGTTTATTGGCAACTCACCAGACATAAAACTCTTTAAAAGTAATTTGTTTATTTTCATCTGCGTGTGTATTATTTCACAATATTTCAATACATTAGTTCCAACGTCTTAATGATCAGAGGCGCATGTGTTCCTTTTTATGATTCTAGCTTCCATTTCATTTATGTGTTTGTTCATTTCATGCTTTCATATGTCTGCTGAACTTCAAGTGAAATAGAGTTGTTCATTTGTTGTTGTTTTTCATTTGTGGCAATACTGTTTATTTGTTGAGCTCAATATCTTGAGTATGTTTACCACCTCTATGTGAAGAAGGTTCCCTTTGTTTGATAGTTTCTTTTGGATTATTTGGTTATCTCTGCCGATAAGTTTCAAGTTCAAATAATTATTATTCTTTGTTAGATAGCGGATGTGTTTCAATTAGGTGCTGACAGGTATATATAGTTTTGAGTTAAGTTAAAGTTGGCATTTTCGACTATTTTAGGGTACTACCGACTTACAGTCAGAAGGTTCCTTGGCAAACCACTTCAGTCCTGGACGCAGGACAATGTTTTATTGTTTACCTAGGGACAAGCATGCATTCTTTCGGTAGATTGGTTAGTTTACGTTTGTTTACTCTTCTCAAGTATGATACGTATATGTGACACACGGTGTAGTGGGTTATATAATATTACGAAATACATATTGCGATAAGGCCCTCTGACACGCTTATTTACGAAGTGCTTTATGGGTTGACACAGTCCATTGACATTTGCACATTACTTTGTGTGATATAGATATGTATTTATTAGTCATGACGTAGCGATTGACGTTGACTGACTATTTTCATGATAAGAATCCTCTAAAGTCTATGGTTTATTTTACGTATTTGGCGATAATAGGGTGCGTTTGATGTCGTCCTGGAACATATATGCAATACACGGCATCATCTCCCCGCTACTTGCGACATTACGTAACCTTTATGGCTTGCGAAAATTACAAATTTATACTATGCTTTGATGCGATAAAAAATTAGTGATAATGCGTGAGATATATTGTCTTAGACTGGCATACTGACTTCCGATTATCATTTAGATACTCTTTATTATATGATAGCTTACTAGGTATGATATGTTTACATTTTATTATTTTAGTCAACTCCTTTTACATATATTATTACACAGCAACAATTACTCATTTCGAATTTGATCTGAGATTTATTCAAATCATTAAATTTGGCTGTTTTTCATTAGTTCAACGTAGTTATTAGAATGTTTTGTCAAAGTTGGAGTTATTTTTGATTATGATACTTTTTTTACTTATCTGGTGATTTGCAGTAAGGCACTTTACAACTTTCTGATTTATTTGTATCACACGCAATTTATTTTAACTTTATTTAGTTAAGTCACATGATAACTGATTCACTTTAATTTACAACAATGTTGCATTAATAATTTCAACTATTGCGTATGAATTTTTAGTTTCATTTTTTTAACAATTCACTTTCTTTACTTTATATTTCTTAGTTAGGCAAGATGGTACGATATTTTTCGCGAGGAGAGATGTCAATCATTTATGTTGAAGCGAGGGCGCTTCACAGTGAAGGTGGGCGCTGTGTTACGAGTCACAAATCTAAAATATATCCATTTAGGACATTTTGGTAAATTTTCTATATGAACTCTAAATTGAAGTCAAAAAGCATTTAAACTTTGAACATACAGTGACATTCCGTTGCGTAACAACATAGGTCTTTGACATCTCTACATGGGGTGTTTCTGAATTGTTTGTACCAGGTACGATTGAACTGTCAACAAGTTTTATTATGACATGACTATTTTATGGTCTTTGAGATATGAACTTGTATTACTAATCTAGGGAAGGTGATTGGATATTAGATCTCGGATGATGTCTTTCATCATAAGACTTAAGAATACGTCATACTCTAAGAATAGAGATTTTGTGTAAACTTGGAAATGTATTTAAGTTGGGTTTTTAGCCCATCTCGAGAGGAGAGGCGGAGACGGAGAGTGGTCATGTAATAAAATCAACCAAGTGGTTAGCTTGGCGTTCGTTGAACCAGATACGTATGTTTCGTTGTGAGTTCTACTCAACACAATCCAAGTCGGTACGGTACCTCGTAGAAGAGATGGTTTGAGAAGAAACTAGTTGGTCGGCTAATTCAACGTTATAGTCTTTAATGAAATAGACTGACGATTGGAACAGCAGTGCGAGTGAGTACTTCCCCGTTTGAACGTTAAATATCGATAAACTGCACAGTAAGCCGATCAACAGCGTTTCAAATGTATATATGTGTGTGTATGTATGTATGTATGTATGTGTGTGTATGTATGTATGTATGTATGCATGTATGTATGTATGTGTATATATGTATGTGTATGTATGTATGTATGTATGTATGTATGTATGTATGTATGTATGTATGTGTGTGTGTGTGTGTGTGTGGGTAAATACACGCCGACGTAGGAGGCGTGTATTGCCAGGATGGCATTTATCTTGTACCCCGGCAAATAATTCAATGGTGTCATATTCTTCCCAGGAAAAAATTCATACACCCAATGTTTATGTTTTGTTTTTCGACAAGACATCCTGACGCCAACGTGACTTCCAATCGAAGCTGACACGTGTCAATAAACTGAATACACGACTGTGTCAACATTCAATGTCTAGCGTAAAGAAACAGCATATTAATTACATGCAAATGAAATACACCATTCAAACTTTTGAAATGTCGTGTATTACGAAGCAATAGTAGTACCGTCTACCTCTCGCAAGTTGTAGTAAAATACACCATTCAAACTACAGTGCAATACCGTCCACAACTATTGTGACTTTTTTTGTCCATTCCGACTTCATCCCTCTCCTCGGCCCAACTATTCCAAACTTGCATGATGAGCTAGTATTTTTTTCTGAGGATTTCTCTGTGGATTTTTCAGTACACTTGTCTTCAGTTTCTGATCTATGTCCTCAAATGTCATAACAGCAAACCGTCGCTTTCTCCCTGCCATTATACCGTCTACCTTGCAAGTACAAGTTGTAGTATGTGTATTTTATTCACCTTCTAAATACACTCTGAGGTAATGTTTATATATTACGAAAATAGTGTTCAACTTGTGAACGGAAGTCTTATCTGTTCAGTCACAGTCAGGGGTCATGTTTTTGTTATGATTGTCTGCGTCTAATCACTCTTCCCTGGATGCCATTAATTGGATCTCATACACAGCAAATACACTCCCGCCACCGACATTTGATAAATTTGCTACTCTGCTGATACACCGGTCTTCACGCTTTTCCCTGATTGGTCAATAGCCCTCATTTGTAACTGTCATTCGAAATTTAACGCCCAGCCGGAGTACAAGTATGTATGTATGTATGTATGTATGTATGTATGTATGTATGTATCATATGTATGTATGTATGTATTTGTGTGTTTATGTATGTATGTATGTATGTATGTATGTATGTATGTATGTATGTATGTATGTATATGTATGTATGTATGTATGTGTGTGTATGTATGTATGTGTGTGTATGTATGTATGTATGTATGTATGTATGTATGTATGTATGTATGTATGTATGTGAGGGTGTGTGTGTGTGTGTGTGTATTTAATGAAGTAACGACATTTAGTTTTTTGAAGAAGTGCTGAATATTATCACCATACAATCTACGTGCATAGTTAAAGGGCAGTGTGTTGTGAAACAATTAGAAATCAGTAGTTGCAAGTTCAGCGGACTTGTTTATGTATTTTTTGGTGTCGGACAGAATCTGTCATTCGAAGACTGTAACTGTGATCATCTTAGAAATGATTAATATTTTTCAGTTTAAAATTGACCAACCCCTGAATGTTTACTTCTTTGTCTTAGACTTAGGGCTGGCAGAATGGGGGAGCGGGCATATAATTTAGAAATGAAATGAGGGAAGGATAACATTTTTTCTACATTGACTAGTTTCATCATCTAATTTTTTATTTATTTTGTATATTGGCATCAATGTGCTGTCATTGGTTCCTATCCAAGCTATTGTCACATCTCACCTCTGCCACCATTGTACAATAATATCAGAGCATATTAGTTAGCTTCTGATAACAATCAGTAAAGCAAAGGCAATTGCTAGTTGTGGTGGTAGGTGAAGAGCAGGTCTCACAGGAGTAAAGGGGAAAAGTGTGATAAGGCTAGGATCAGAATTTATGGCGGGGGGGACGACAAGAAATTATTTTTCCTTAGCCCCCCCCCTCCCCCCCTCTGCGCTCTCAAAAATCTCATGCCCCCTCCCACCCACACATATTTCAATGTGTAATTATATAGCACCCCCTCAACCTGTAGAGGTGGAAATGAACTTCACCGTCCATACATAACAAAAATAAAGATTTCCTAAAGATTTCCACAAATATATGTGGGTTTTGCGAAAAAGGTCTCACATTGGGCTGTAACCTATACTAATTAGCTAGCAAGGTTTTCTCTTGATTCTGGGCAGAAACAGCATCCCCCATGCTAGCTAGTGTGGGAGGTGGTGTTCCCAGTAAGCACTTTTTAAAAAATTAAGGACATGTAGGAGGCCATTTAATGGCATGACATTTCAAACCATACATATATCGAAAGCCATAGACTATTTGTAATTGTCTTCAATATCCCAATTTTACTCGAGTCAATACATTATTATACAACTGTATCACAGTATGGCTATATTACCTACACTTTAACTTACCTATTCAGATATTTTGGCAGACACACACAATCGCTTGGCTATTGACTGCCTCATAATTGAATGTATGATAGGTAAATGAAGTGTAAGAATTTTGCTAAGAGCAATGTGAACAAACCAGATAGCGACACAAATCCCCGCTGTGTTAGCCATTGGAAGTTTCCACCTAATCACGAATGTTAGTCAAACTAGTTTGTTTTTTAGTTTTCATTCACAATCCAGTGATTTTCTTTTTTATGCAAACTAATACTAACAATACAAATACTCATACACTAAATGCAACTATAATTTCTACAGAAATCAATAGAGTTTGGGTCTACGTGACAGCTGCTTGCTAAGTCTATAGAACACGTCACTAGCACTTGGTCACAGAATAATTCCATGTCTCAAGTGAGATTAAACATCACACAGACATCACACACACAAGATTGGTTCTTCATTGATTAATAGTCTGTGGAGAAATTGGAGAAATATGTCAATGTTACAAAAAAGGCTAGTTACCTGAAGAAGACACACTATACGATGAGTATATCGGTTTTCTCTAATGATAATCATTACAACTTATATTGTAATGTGGGCAGCTGACAATATTGGATCAGCCTGAAACTTTGCCAGTGAAAGACCAGAACCGACAGACAGACAGACAGACAGACAGACAGACAGACAGACAGACAGACAGACAGACGGACGGACGGACGGACGACCAACCAACCGACCGACCGACAAACAAACGACATACAAACATATAGACAGACAGACAGACAGACATGCAGACAGACAGACAGACAGACAGACAGACAGACAGACAGATGGATATGTGTCATTTATGATACATACAAACCTTTTTGACATACAAAGCCACACTTTACATAACATTGTTCATCATTCCAGCCACCACCATGAGCTTTATTAAGTTGTGCACAATCTTCTGTTCCACTACCGTTGTCTGGTTGAAGATGATCCCAGTTTGAATACGTTATCTAGATTCAATTTATTGCAATTCAGCATTTAGAAGGTGGTTGTCAAATATATAGCTGTTATCATGACTTAATTTGATTATTACAAAATCAGTAATAACTAATTAATGCAATGTAGTATTATGATGATGTCTGTTTCAATCGATCCATGCTGAATAGAATATATTTATTGCAATGCTATATATGTCCAGAGGAAGAAAAACAATAATGCAGTGTAACATTTTCCAGAACTGATATATTTCTACCTCGGATTGGATTATATTAGCCCATTTTAGGCCACAATACTGCAGCAGTCTCTATCTTTATTGTAGTAATTTGGATTGTTTCCAATTTTGTGATTTTGCTTTTTGTCCACTCTTAGATTATTGGTGAAGTAGATCTCATGGTAAAGTAGTAAGACATATATTACAATATGTTCAAATCAAATTAAGAGAGTTTTTCTCTAGTAAAACTTACAGTTGAGTTGTCTGCCCAACGGAAGGTTCCCTCCACGTCTCTATCAGTCAGTCCAATCCAGATATTAGCGCGTGAACCAAAATCTGTCAATAAAAAATAACGTAGTTCTAAGCCCCCCAAAGGCCAACGCCTAGATGGATGATATAGAAACTATCCATATCATTTTGTTCATCCGTCAATGGACAGTCATATCCCAGATCATATCCCAGACATCAATTTCAAATTCAACAACATCTGGCATAGATGTCAAACTTACTGACCTCGGAGAAACAGGTCCACATCAGCATCATTAATGATAACCAGTTGTGAATCCATTCCTTGACAAAGAGTTTCTGCCTCATCGTAAGTGTAAAATTCGGACTCTTTGATGAAGTAGCACTTATTCTTGAAATAATACCAACCAAAACCACAGGCTACAAATAAAACAGTGACATAATATAAAACCAGGGGAAAACTAAAGTTCGATGTTAGTGTATTTAATAGCTCGCGCAGCGGCAGCGAAGCTGCCGCGTAGCGGCTCAATGACTAGTACGCATGCGCGTCGTATATACTATTCGAAAAAAAATTGGTGGTTCTCCCAATGATGCATTGCGGCGCGCAGTGACTACGCATGCGCCTTACTATGTTACGTGCATTCTCCACGCGCTACCGTATCGTCATAGAGAATAGGGGATCGACATAACATCACCATATGCATTGCAATATTGTAGGCCTGTTGGCACGATTATCGTAACATTGTAACGCGTATCGAGGCATCACTGTACCTCAAGGAGAAATTGTTACACTATTTGGAAGTTTGAAGCACGGCGGTACATGGTATGCGTGTGTATGCGATACCTAACCTAAGTTATGATCATTCATCTTTTTTTTATCGTTTTCCAGGCTAAAAACCTTTCGTTCATCTAGACCTCAGTACATTCTATCTGCGCCATCTTGTTTCCTGGAATGTATCAGTCTGTAGAAGGGATGCTTAGCCGTAGTATAGTAGCGGCCCTGACCACATAACCATGACGCCCGTACGAGATATATAAACGGAAATTATTGTCACGGCATAAAATATCATACATGTGATTGAATATCGAATGTATGGCGTTTACTGATTGACATTTCTGACTGTGCTCTAGCTACTCATTCATATGAATCAGAACTCTCCTAAATGTGAAATGGCGAAACTATTTTCAAAGTCTTTTGCCACGCTACTGGTGAATCAAAATTCTCGCTAAGCCAGTCAAATGATCGTTCCATGATAATAGTATACTTCGCCCACAGAACGTGCGTATTAGTGCTGCAGCAGAGGCCAGAAAAGCAGCCTAGTTTTTGAGACACCGCAACCGGAAAATAGCCAGCATATAATAAATATATATATATATATATATATATATATATATATATATATATATATATATATATATATATATATATATATATATATATATATATATATATATTTATTTATTTATTTATTTATATAACTCTTCCAGTTTCAGGAATATGGAAATTCATTGTGACAGAGCTAAAGATTATTACAAATTAAGTTAGAACGCAATATGTAACATGTTATAAGAAGACCAAGACCAACATTTGTTCGGAAAACATACATATACTCTATGTTGGGTTTGTGTATCACGTTAGTGATATAATGTTAAGGTTGAATATTTATATATTTTGTGTGTGACAGGTATCAGCCGTCACACGAGAGCCACTCTTCCAAGAAAATGTGCGTGTCACCATGACAACGGCCATGTTTTGAGCCAAAATCCCGTTTCGTTTGCCTGTAGTTCAACAATGGAAACCTGGAGAGTCACATAACATAATGTTTTTTTTGTGTGTTTGTTCAGCCCATGTAGTCTGTAGAGAAACACAAACATAACCCTCTCTACTTCAGTGAAGAAAACTGCAGAGAAAATATCATGAAAAAACAAATGAGAATTGCCCCCACATACACACTTGCTCTAAAGTACTGAATGAAAAGAACAGAGACTGCCATAAATAGTAGATCGAGTGTGACTAGTTTGTTGAGAATAAAAAAAAATCGCCTAATTTTTAAGTTTATCATCATGCATTTCATCATTACTAGACGTAAGCAAAGCGTACTACTTTTCTGTATATATGGCAACAATTATTTTGCTGCTTGTAGTTGTACATCAAACTCTGGGCAATTGTTTGGTTTGTCATGCGGTGCCCATACCAAGGAACAAGGTTGTGTGACATTGCTAAATTCTCAGCAGTTGTCATGGTAACACGTTTTGGGGTATGATGCTGATTTCTATGTACAGATTAACACATATTACCAACATAATCATGTAACACATTCGATTTAAACTTGAGTATAAGAACCAACACCGTTACATAGTATTTGGTATCGATCAATGTTCGTCCGAGTCCTCCTACATTATGTTACAAAAAGTAACTTTCTTTGTATTAGTCTCAAGATCTGTCAACATATATTTCCTTTCTTGTTAGACTCTAACAAAGAGTTTGATAAAATGTGGAAGCAGTACATTATTTTCAGGATAAATTTGTCCTGCAAAACATTAAGTGACTCTCCAGGTTTCCATTGCTGAACTACTGGAAGACAAAATGTGATTTTGGCTCAAAACGTGACCGATGCCATGGTAACAAGCATATGTTGGGGGAAGAATGGTTCCTGTGTGCCGGCTAATACCTGTCACACACAAAATATATAAATATTCAACCTAAACACAGTAAATCGTTAACGTGGTACACGAACTCAACACAGTACTTTGTTGGTCTTAGTCTTCCTGCTGTTACAACCAGATTTAAACTGAATGCCTTCCGTAATGATAGTCTTGCAATGTCATGATTTATGCAAGAAATTTAGCTCTACATCTGTGATCTTTCAAGTCTCAGTGAAACTGAATTGTCAAAAACGTTGTTGAAATGCCAGGAAAGCTTGCCATCCTCGACTGCACTCGGCTTTCGTGATCCCCTACTACATACCCGGGATATGTACACCCGTTTCCATGACAAATAATACACGAAATTGAAACCCGCATCAGAAAGTTTACATACTTCATGGTACGCATCGTAACAGTTGAACAACTTTAATACAGTGAAGTCATAAGGTATTATTGCCCTACTTCGTCCCTGGGTAAAGTGTACATGTATACATTCTTGTTTAGATCGAGATTGACAGACGCACCATCTGCTCCAAATCGTATACATGCGTGAAAGGTGTGAAGTGAGCAGACGATCGTGACTGTATATTTTTGCAATAAAGCTTACAGATGATGTGTATTTTCAGTGCTCACCTCCTTGCTTTGATGTAATAATCATGAGATTCAACGAAAATTCCAATACTTGAAACCCCTGAAATCAGTTCTTGCCATTACCCTACGAAACATGTGTAGGTTGACGTCAGAAATTTTGTTCGGATTGATACAGCCGTTTGTTCGTAAATGGTGACACACACACACACACACACACACACACACACACACACACACGGAAGGAAAAAAGCGTTGTAACTTTTTGTTATCAGTCTCCACGTCTGTCATAATATATTTCCTTATTTGTTCGACTCTAAAAAAGAATGTTATATATAGAAACCTTACATTATCTCCAGGATAAAGCTGTGCTACAAAACATTAAGTTACTCTCCAGGTTTCCGTTACTGAACTACAGGAAGACAAAATGTGATTTTAGCTGAAATCATGGCCGTTGCCATGGTGACACGCATATTTTGAGGGAAGAATGGTTCCCGTGTGTCGGTTAATACCAATCATACACAAAAACATATACATGTGCAACCTAAACACATTAAAACTGTAAATATGATCCACAAACACAACACATAGTATTTTTATTTTAACCCAATAAATGTTGGTCTGAGTCTTCCTACACCATGCTACACATTGTGTTATAACTAAATTTGTAATAATTTTTGGCTCTCCCTGAGACTCTAAGGGAGAGTTTAATATATATATATATATATATATTATGCTGGTTATTTTCCGGTTGCGGTTGACGTCAGAAATGCCGGACCTGCTGCAGCACTATGTACTGTTACGGATGACAGAATACAACTTTTTAATATTCGCTAAGTTTTGATGTTTTGCGAGGTCACCGTGAACTCTCAGCTGTTATGAATTAATACTTAGAATACTTAGAACAAATGTTTGCATATCGCGGATGGTATTCTTCTAAGATGTCAACATTAAGTTATCAAAAGATCAACAGTGTCAAATAATGACTAATAACAGACAGTTGGAAGAACAATGACGTGATCACATTGTTTAGCTAGTTTTCATATTTGTCAATACACTTCCAGTTTATTCATTTATGGTGCTGATTATTTTATCACCCAATAATTTGAGTATTGTATATTTTATGTTTATAAGAATTTAATGAAATAAAATTATGGATTCATTTCTTTGGTAGTTGGAGCTGAAGGGAACAGCTAGGCCTAGACTAGGATCTTCGATCTGCTCCGTGGCTACTTCTAAATGATCCAGGTTAACCATGAACATTGTGTGTAGTCTGAGCTAATTCCCTAAAAGTCCAAGTCGATCCCGTGTACAGAGTGGAGAGAGAGAGAGTAACATTGAAGGAGGGTTACGTTAACAGCCGGGGTTAACAGTACAGGTCACCCCCTCAATTTGTTACGATACAGTTCAAAGCGCCGCCATGTTTGTTTTGATCTCGCATACGTATTTTTACTCCGGTCGGTCGTCAATCGGCGACATAACATAGCTGCCATGCATTGCAATATTGTAACAGTAGGTTTGATAACATGACTATTGTAACATTGTAACAAGTATCAAGGCACCACTGTACTAAGAAATTGTTACACTATTTGAATGGTCGACGTAGAGTACGACCACAGGCACTCGAATCAATCTGTGGGGGGGGGGAATGTAGTAAATAAGAGGACCACAGTTTCATCATATGAAACCACTAACCACTTTATTACTCAACTAAAAGCAAAACTGCATAGTGGAACAACTTATAAAGTGTTACAAACCTGGTTTACAGTCTTTCTCATATGTGTTGTAATGGATTTCCTTTGTCACACATTTTCTAGTATTAGAAGTCGTCAGTTGACAATAGCTGGAACAGACCAAGACCAAAGAAATCACAGCAAAATACCACATCTTGTAGGTCATGAAGTCCAGCATCGTTTGCTTGTTAGATCTTCAGAATATTTGAACACGTCCGGCTATGAAAAAGGGAAGTTTACTTCTGATATTGTCGTGTTTCCGCCTCACAAAACCGTGGATAGTTGTGTGACGTCTAACCATAGACAATAGAGAGCTATTGTCTATGGTCTAACTGAATACGCACAACGCAATTTGCATCAATGGGCAAAATACACAACCCAAGTACAATGCGTCATATCAGGAAGGTCGAAGGAACAAAACGCAAACACTGGGTATATTGTTTGTTCATCAGTTCTTTTAGACGGCCTTTACTGTTATATGTTTTTAAAAGTCAGCTCACATTCTTGGGCAAACGCTTTTGTTGTTTTTAACTTCCGTAAGGAAGTTTATATTATTGAGTTGGAGTCTGTGTGTCTGTGTGTATGTCTGTATCCCCATTTCCGAACAAACGGCTGCATCAATTCCAACAAAATTTAATAGACATGTTTCGTAGGGTAATGGCAAGAAGTGATTAGGTTTTGGTAATAATCCGATGAATATTAATGACCAATTTGAGTAATTAATCGATCGATCGTCTGGTCGTACATGCGCTTCGTGTCGAAAGTGCGCCACCAACGTCGATGTAAGGTAAACCATTTTGCTACGGTAAGCTGCTCTACACTGAGAAAGACTCTGTTTTGCATTGGCGAGAAAAAAAGAAGACCAAGGCAGGGTATTTAAGTGATTCAAACTCACCAGAAAACAATTTTTTTCCTTGGCCTTAAAATAGGTTTACAATGAGCGTGGAGTTCACAAACAGGTGAAATATTTAACATCGTTTCAATTTCGTCAAATATGGACATATCATTTTCAAATTTCACACACTAATGCGGCGCAGATGAATAGAGAAAAAATACAAAAAATGCATAATTTGTATATTTCAATGAATAGCTTTATTTATTTTTATTTTTTGTCTTTTATTCCTTTTATGTAAACACTATAAAATAATAAAAATGTACTGAATACGTTGCAAATATTCTAACCAAGAAGAAAGAATACATAACTAATTTTGGGAGTATTTCAAATAATTAATAACATTTATAAGTGTATTTCTATGTGTAGTTTTCTATTGCAATACAGTTGAAAGTAATCAAGTAGTCAACATCGACAATCACACTAACGATGATACACTGATAGCAATTAGGGGTATAATTCTCATTGACATCGTATAACATCCACGGGATATCCCCATCATAATTGCAACATGTGTCACTAGGTCTGTTGCCCTTATTATCGTACCCTTCTCACAGCTGGCCTACCTTCAACTAGAATCATCATGTGAAGATAGACTTTCGCCTACCCCATCGAGTACAGTTTTGCTGTTAATAGAATCATTTTCACTGCTGGTGTCTTGAATAACACTTTCAAGGGCTTCGTCCGTTTTAAACTGTGCCCACGTTACCATTTTAAAATCCCTTTTGGCGAAACAAAATTGAATAGGGAACCACTGAAATGACAGCGACGAAAGTATCGAGTATGGCGTCGTTTGTCAACAAATTGTTCACCCATGATCAGTTAGGGTTGACCTCTATCATACCCGTAAATATGGGCTTGAGGAAACAACTAACAAACATGATATAAACAACCATCCCATAAATGTATACGTATTTACGATCGGATTACGATTTTGGCGAGTCTGCCTGTTGGCGAAGAATGTATAGATTGTCATACAGAAATTCATTCAAATAGGATTGGTTGACCAGCTATACATTTATGTTTTGAATTATGTGTCATCTATTGTATGTTTATGAGTGTTACCTCCATTTGAGTTATTTCATGTTATTTCGGAATGTCCGACGTTATTTTCAACATAAGCTTACTAGTCTGTAAGGTACGCCGTGACGGGGCGCCCTCAACCATCGGCCAACCCCTAACAGAGGAGGCCGGTGAGGGCGAAACGTCACGACGTATCTTACAGTCTATAAGCTTCCATGTCCTTACAGAAAACTTTTTGGTTTACATTAAAGTTGTTTTTTTCCGGCTTGCTATGACGTCTTTGTTACCTCATGATTTTGACTTGAATTATGACAGAGCTGGCAAAGCAAATCTGAACACCGACAATTAAGCCAATTCAAAGAGTGTGAGAATATTAGTACGCATATTTCGTTTGCACCCATTTACAAAAGAAGTCTAGTGTCATAGGAAATGGGTGGAGGATAATTTGGCATGGCAGCACACGGAGAAATAACGACAATGAGGCCAGAACAACTCTGTGACAATTTACCTCGTGGGAAACAATATACAATATTTTGACTGACTGAGAATACAACTAATACTTAGTAATGGCCTAGACTGGCAAAGTAGGCGTTGTCGTTTATGTATTTGTTGATGTTGTGGTGTATGTCACTAGTTTGGGGATACAGAACTTAAATCTCGCGTGAGATCTTGTGTGACCTGACTGAGATACTCGATATAAAGTAGTCATGATAAGTTGTTATTTCATACTTATTAGCATAATCATGTGGGTTTGTATCACAGGTCATCCGGTGAATAATTCAAAGGTTCATTTCAAGCAGGTCAACACACCAGATCCTATGGTTCACTAATTTTGTTTGTCCTCCCATCAGTGCTGTCAGTAATATTTTCTGATTGAAACTGTAGGCGACTACCCTATGTAATTTGAACAAAAGCATCTTTACCAGAGAAGCTGTCATAATTGTCATCTCCATCGGCCGAATGTCAGTGCTATCATCCATTTTTGCAATCTTTATTTAAATGCCATATATTAAAATAAAAGAATACTGCGATAATGTAAGAGGCGCAAGTTCGTTTTATGTACACGACATGCTCAAAACTGCCAATCACAATTCGCACAATAAGCAAAATTACTGAGATCGATTTACCACCCGTTTTTACAGATCAGTCCACTCATGATTTGGGCTTAAAACCGTCTTACTTCAATAACACGAGATTTCGCTGTAACAAGACATTTCAGGTGTTCTATTAGCTAATAATATGGACATGTATAAGCCCACTTTGGAATAATGCTCTTCACTTCACTTCTTCAATAGTTTCTTTCCAAACAGCGCTCATAGAGGCCAAAATATACAATCTTTTGTCTTTCTTATCTTTTGTATACCTGACGTTAGCATGTTGAGAACACTTAGATGATATGGCTAACGTATTTAATGCCATTGTAACATTTGACTCAGTGTGAGATATATGCACCTATGACATGAAAGACTAACTAAACTAAACTAAACTAAATTAAACTAAACTAAATTGATAAACGAAACTAACCTAACCTAAACTAAAATGAACTAAACTAAACTAAACTAAACTAAACTAAACTAAACTAAACTAAACTAAACTAAACTAAATAATAATAAACATAAAAACGGGCAGATTAAACCTAAAAATGTCAATAATTGACAGACATCACAGTGCTTTGGAAAACATACACCCTGCTATAGGACTGTGAGACACATAGCTCGTATATTGTCTTATAACTGTCTGTTTATCACTATTTACCATAATGGGCATTGGCAATGCCATTGCAAGAGTAACAGCTTCTGCGTTTTAGCACAAATGGAGCTAATTTCTAAGGACGGGCAAGCAGGCCGAAGTTTATTCTGTTTTAACATGATCGAATTTGACGTGAACGGTATTCACTCTAAAGTAATTATATTTTTAAGTAGTTAGTTCTGGTCTTCAGGTAAACAATGAATTCCTAATTTATATCAGAATTTTACACTTCACTTGAAGTGGCCCATAACTTTGGTTTCATGGTCAAGTATTTTATGATAAATTCAATGTCTGAAGTGATTCTAAAAAGACTTGTCAGTTCTTTGAAGTACGCTTTTATTGCTTCATTTTCATTGATGTTGCTAATTTATGTTTAAACAATGTCACATTAGCATTCTAACTGTATTTTAATTGATTAGTTTAGAAAAGTGCAATGAAAACATTTTATAAAGAATTTGTTTTTGCAAAAAAATGTAGTCACAACGAGTGCTGTAGAGACATTTAGACTTTGATACATGTTGCTACAATCAGCCGAATATCCGGTATCGAATTCACATTAATATAATCATCGTTGGGAAAAACTAAAAAAAATTAAATATATGTTTATTACTTATACACATTGAAGGTGCACTAGCTGCAACTGTAATGTTTTTTTTGTAAATGCTCGTTAGGTATATTAACTTTGTACCCATATTATATTGCACCCTAAATAGTAGTGCATCACAGTGTCATGTACGTCAATGTATTTTTTTTTGTACCTGTATATATACACAGTAAATCAAATGAAATTAATTTTTTGGAGCTGCACCCTACGATCATGACGACTTCAACCTGTTTCTGTGCTGCTTCTGGATAATATCGACCACTGCCACTGATTAACATGTACAATGTCTAATTATTAATATTTTAACAATTGTCATATCAACCATTGTCAGTAAAGATATTGTGCTTGACTGCCCTTAAAATGATACTACAGTTAAAATGAGTCCAGTTTTAAGATGGTTACAAATTTCAAAATGAAGCTTTCGCTCAATAATTGAAACTTGCCACTGCACTACCTACATCATAATACTGAATACTAATTACCAAATATAATGTTTAGTGAATATATGTCTGATTATTTGATGAAAAATGTCCCAGTTGCAGCCTATCCAGGTTTACGGACAGTATTCTTAGTACTCGAGGATACTGATATCACGTCAACATCACATGTTTCAACTTCGGACAAAATATTGACTCTTCATTGGTAATATTCTGTGGGGGAATTTGAGAAATTATATCGTTAGAAAGAAACAAGGGGGCCTTCAATATTTACAAAGGGGCTAGGGGAATGGGGGGGGGGGGCATATTTTACAAATGCGATTTGGGGAGGATCACATTTTACTTTGACCCATTTTAATGTGTAATTTTGAATATTGGTTTGTTTGTTGTTGTTCTTTCTTTTCTTTTTTTCCCCATCCCTGCCACCTGTTCCAAAGTCCATTAGTATGCCATAATATCAACCCACATCAATCAAATCACTTCTGACAACTATGTATACGTAATCAATTAATTGACAATTGTGAATTGTGAAGTGTGGAGAGAAGTGGGTTTCATATGAGTAAAACAGAAACAGATGGGTAAGATGTCATATGGTGATGTTTCCGTCGGTGTTGCTAGTGTCATAAGTGTGCCAATCTAATTTTTGGGAGTTGTTTTGGGGGTCAGCCAAGATCCAAACAAAAGTATTTACTAATACAGTGCCTTCACACAGCAACATGTCGGTAGTACTGGGAAATAACTAATGCCTTTAAAACTTTCAACATGTTGGCAGCAGAGGGATTAAGTCATTGTCATTGATACAGGGACTCATGTCCATTCCTGACAACATTATAACCCATGTTGTTGAACTACGTCAACAGGGGAGGGTCATGTTTCAGAGAAAGAAAATTGGGGGAGAACCACTTTTTAGCTTGACGCAATCAGAGGAGGGTCACATCTTATGCAATAGCCCTAGCCTGATTTCCCCTACCACCCTGTAATTACTGAAGGCTCTCTAATTACCTAATGGAAAAACGTACAATATGATGTGTATACCGATTGTCTCTAATAATCACAACGTATATTGTAGTGTGAGGAGCTGACAACGTTGATGAACGGACAGACAGACAGACAGACAGACAGATACGTAGCTGTCAATTTATGATACATACAAACCTTTCTGACATACAAAGCCTTGCTTTGATTCACAGGACTTGTCATTCCATTGACCACCATATTCCCTGTTTAGCTGCCCATAGTCTTCTATTCCTTTACTGTTGTCTGGCTGAGGAGGACTCCAGTTTGAATATGTTAGCTAGAAGAATTGTTTTTTGAAGGTGAGATAGTTACTGTGTTCTGTGTTATATATTAGTATCAAATGTGCTTAGTGCTTTTATGGTATTAAGCTATTTATTTGGAATGTTTTCTGTCATGTGGTTTGTTGTCCTCTATAGAAGTAGCGTCCATGGCACAATAGTAGGACCTATATTACTACATGTTCAAATCAAATAACTTTGAGAATTGTTTCTAATAATACTTACCGGTGTGTTATCTGACCATCGAAAGGTTCCCTCCACCTCTCTATCAGTGATACCAATCCAGACAGAAGAAGTGCGTGAGCCAAACTCTGTCAATGAAAAACAATGCAGTTGTTAGCCCCCAAACGGTCAACACCAGAATGAGTGCTATAGGAATTACACTTATCAGTCTGATCATCCATGCATGGACAGCCATATCTCAGACACTCATGACTGAATATAAGAAAACCTGGCATAGATGTCAAAACCACTGTGAAGTACAATGCACATATGCACTCCTGTTAATTTTGTGAAAGTGACCTTTACGTAGTAATTTTGCGATGACAATATGGCCACTTAATACGAGAACATAAATATTTCTCAATTCTTCGTAAACAAGACAGTGATCCACATATTTTTTATCATTTCAAAAGGACAAGGAATATGCTACGATAGGCAAAATTTGGACAGATCTTAAGAGCTATTATTTACAGTGGGATTGGTCATTTAGCTATATCACGCTATTTTCTTGGGGGGGGGGGGGGTTGTAGGCGTATGTCTATTACTGACCTCGAAGGAACAGGTCCAACTCAGCATCTTTAATGATAACCAGTTGTGAATCCATTCCTTGACAAAGAGTTTCTGCCTCATCGTAAGTGTAAAATTCAGATTCTTTGATGAAGTAGCACTTATTCTTGAAATAATACCAACCATAACCACAGGCTACAAATAAAGCAGTGATATAATATAAATCCAGGGGAAGAACTAAAGCTCGTTGTTAGAAGTGTTCGGTCAGAATTGTTAAAATGTCAATTTTGATATCTTCAAAAGTTGACTCTTCATAGTTTTTCATTTTGTGAAATCATACCTTCCGATCCCTGCATTCAGTATTCATATAATTTATTACTATTTTGAAATGAATTTGATCCAACTGACATAAAGTAAAAGGAATTGAAACCAGATATTACGAATGTAAACTTGTTGGTTTAATTAAACAAGCTACCTATCGGTCAGAATAGCTGCGCAAACATTTATTCACGGTTACAAATTTATTTTCTCTCGAAAGCTATAGTTTATTACATCACGTCATTCACCGATTTTGGGGGATAAGTGCTTTGCATAGAACATACCTGCAGAAGATTTACGAACCTGCTGTCCCATGGTTGTCATATATATGACATGACATTTTCGAAGATTCTATATGACTGCCAGGACTAAGTTCAAATCCTATCTCTGTCCAGGATTTTACTACGTGCCTAAGCACCCATTCGATTCGGATCCACACGTACTACAATTCTTCGTTCATGGGTTTTGAAAAACGTAGAGAAAGACAGCTTTAGATGTGACAAAAATCCCAACATTTGTGAATTTTCAGGAAAATTAGTCTAAAAATGACGATAAATGCACGAATACAAATGTGCAAACGTAGTTTGTTTTCATTCCAGCTTATTGTCACATGCAGTGGCTTTTCCGACGACATCATAAGATCATGAATTAAGAGAATCGAAAATAAACCTAAATTTGACCAAAAATGGCAATAATTGATATTACTGTGGTATACGATAGAAATGCCATAAGACAAAAATCAAAAAGTACTAAAAATAGCAGAATTTCGATTTCCAGAAATAGATAGTTGTGAACGAGGATGGTGAACTTATGACCTCTGCTTGGCTTCGAAGCATTGCATGCACTGTTGCATGTAGTGGCTAGGGAAGATATGAGATTTTAAGATGGCGTCCTCTGAACTCACTCGTCATACATTACCACATCGGCAATTTTGACATGGCGATTTTGCCACCAATATTGATCATACAAAATCAAAACTCCATAAATGAACCCCAAACTACTGTCCCTTTCAAAATTAGCTAATTTTAGAATGAGTATTATCGTTTTTATTGATGACTGACGCTGTCAAAAAACGTCCACTATGTACAGTGACAGCATACACTTTCATCCTCGGCAACTTCATGATTGTACATCTACCGGAATGATCCATTCTGTAGAAGGGGTGCATAATTTTGATTTGAAGTCTGCAACCCTGTTTGGAACAAACACTTGTCATTTGGGTGCACGATGCGTATAATTAAGATTATAGCACATATTACATTGGTTGTTTGACGTCAATGGTGTCTTTTGAAAAGTGGCAGTTTACTTAAAGTCTCGTGGACTGATTTCAAATATGGCGTCGGTCACAATGCTCATTAACATATTTTTTTTAAATTAAAAAAATAAAATCATAACAAATTGAATAGTATTTGAGATGATGAAAATATCATTTATGAAAAAATAAATTGTAAAAAATTGAAAATGGCACAGACTAACATAACTCACATTGGCTGCAAGTAGCACATTGTGACATACAACCGTGACACTGGCGTCATTGTCTGTAACATAAATCTCATTGATTGTGACATAATTCACATTGCATTTAACATAAAATCACATTATCTATAATATACATATCATTGACTGAAATGTGTCAACACTGTCTTCGCAATTGTTTAATACAGTGTTTTGGGGGTTACAGATCTACTATATTATCAAGTGAATGGGTGACATGTGGGTACATTGAAAGGTCTATTATACACTGGGTGTCCCCTCTTTAATTTTTTCGTTTGTGTTTGGCGAAGTCTGGATTGCTAGTTGTTTTAACATCTTGACCTGAAGTGCTGCTTTAGTGCCCCTTATCATTAATTCTAAGTTTCTCATCGTTACATCGTCAGATTATTTGGTCGGTCAAGAAAATAAATCAAAACATACCAAAGTAAATGTGTATGTATATGTTGGTGATATTTTTAATTCACAATCAAAGTAATAAGAACACTTTGAATTATTTGTTTTATTGAATTTCTCGAATTTCAGCAATAAACGCCAATTTTTGCTCATGACGTTGACTTGCCTGAGGGGGGGGGGGTCATCTGATAATCAGTGACGTCGTGATTTTTCTACTTATCCTGCCGTAGAAGGCGTCGATTTTTTAAGATTTCAACAGATTGAAGAATATAAGCGTCGGTCGGGTCATGGGAAACACTGAATAAAGTACGGCCGCCATTACATTAAGTGTTACAAACCTGGTTTACAGTCTTTCTCATATGTGTTGTAATGGATTTCCTTTGTCACACATTTTCTAGTATTAGAAGTCGTCAGTTGACAATAGCTGGAACAGACCAAGACCAAAGAAATCACAGCAAAATACCACATCTTGTAGGTCACGAAGTCCATCATCGTTTGCTTGTTAGATCTTCAGAATATTTGAACACGTCCGGCTACGAACAAGACAAGTTGACTTCTGAAATTATCACATTTCCGCCTCACAACAACCGTGGATAGTTGTGTGACAGAATGCATGAAAAGATATGCATCAACAGCCAAATATAAAACCATGCACTACTACGTCATCAGGAAGAAACCAAAGTGTATTGTTTGTCATTTTCAATATAATTTTATTTTTACACATGCTAAAGCATGTACAATGACCTCGTGTTCAAAGCCACAAACCTTCCATAAATGTATAAAATGATTATTAAAGAATATTAACAACGTTGCTTTTTAAATTATAGTAAACATTGAAAAGCCGCGCAAGAATACATCGACCTTTGAACGACCTTTGAGGTCAGTACGATATCAAAGTGGACTGCGCATGCTCTATTTCTCCAAAATTGTAGTTGGAGTTTGCCGATGACTCGATGCGACATGGCTTAGCTATGTGCGATTCCACGGCGCGGCTAAAGCTAACTGCAGCTGGAAAGAAACGTGCCCAGATTCGGAAAACGAGGGGAAAATTAACATTCGAGGGGAGAAACATCGTTGGAAGGACATTAGTAGAGATCACAAGAACAGTAGCAAAATTCCTGATTGGCTGGTAAGTTTACAGAGTTTGAATGATCATGACTTTATGTTGTCGTTTTGACTGCAAATATGCTGCAGTGATAGTTTCAATTTTGAGTTTTCTTGTCTTTAGTTTTCATCATTTTTTCATACAAGAACTAAGAAATATTGTATTAACATGACCGCGATATAAAAAAAATGCTTTCATCCTTCAAAAGACTACGACTAGGCACATAGAATGTACAATACTCAAGTGTGTGGCGTGATGAGCTAGTTGTGTACAACCATATTTCGTGTACGACGAACTTATTACAAATTTGAAGGGCCAGTGAACCAAGTCAAGGACTGGTGTTGAATACATACTTTTTAAGACCCTATTGTTGAACAAAAGTTTGCTAATTCAAAACAAAGTTTAGTTCCATCCAGTGAAGTACTTAAAGTGCCACACATCGCTTGATTGGTTTTCGTGTACTTGTGTATCATTGTACTCTGTACTACGTCACACATTTAAACACCGTGACGGTACTTGTGGGACGACAAGACAACAGTTTTAAAAGTGACCGTCCCTATTTCATAATTGGACGTGTTCAAATTCTGTAAATTTAATCTAAACCGAACAATGCTGAATCCTGTAACAAACAAGATCTTGTGTTTTGCTGTGATATCGTCTTTGTTAGCGTATGATGGCGTCTGTCAACCAACTACAACTGGAAAAAGTGGGACGAGAGAAATTTATTGCCATGGCCATGAATCAGGTTGGTGATATCTACGTTTACTAAATATCTCCTTTATACAAACGGAAAACGTGGATGAACATATCGAGAATTGACCCAGAGATTCGACATACGGGTATTAAAGACTAAGACCCATTGACTCTGGCGGTTTTAGCCAGACATTCCAACGTCTTGCTTAATTCGAGTTGTCTTCGTAAAATGAGTCTTACCTCAGTCTATCGACCATGTGTACAGATAATTCATATGTAGATAGACTCCCATTGTATGCTTTGAGGTCACTACGCAGAGGTCGTTTTCCTCTGATAACATAACCTATGTAGGTCAAATTTAAAATCTTGCCATTAAGTGCTCAACTCATACATAATTACGCATTAAAGTGGACTCCTTTGGTTGACTTTTTAAATGAGATCTTAAACCCGTGTTTTTCCTAGGCATTTCCTTTGCCTAGTTAGTCATAACAGTTGTCATTAGGGATGTTATCGAGTTGGTGAAATGCGTGTTTTAGAAATGTACTCGTAAAACACACTAAAAGTGACATTGATTTTGTAGCATATGATTACAACTGCGGTTTTGGATGGTATTACGTCAAGAATAAATGCTACTTCATCAAAGAACACGAATTCTACAATTTCGAAGAGGCAGAAACTGTCTGCGAGGTAATGAATGGAAAGTTGGCGATGATTAAAGATGTCGATGTGGATTTATTTCTAAGAGGTAAGTAGTTCTTTTATTGAGTGGCACACGCCGAGTTTACAGTTTTTTGGGTGTAATGGACAGGAAGCTCATTGAAAGGTACTCGCATTTACAGAGACAGGTCCACCACTTGCAATTGACTGAAGTCAGTATTACATGAGATATAAACGATCCGAAGACGTAGTTTATAAAGTCGTAAAAATGAAGAAGAAATCCTTTCTATACAATGGCAACATTAATTTGATGTCTATCTCTTCAGTATCTTCATTTGTCTCGGTTACCCAGACTCTCACCGCTGGGGGCTCTTCTACGAGACCACCCAGACGAGAGTCTGGGGAACGATATTTAAACTGTTCCGCGCCGGAAGTCACAGAGTACATTTCTTTCAAGTCATGAGAAATTCCCTACGAGGCTTTTTCGTTCTAATTAGGATGTATCAGTCGCTTGAGAAATGTACCTAAATCGTTCAGCCTGTAATGTTGGACGTGTGTGCGTGTGTGGTGGTGGTGGTGGTGGGGGGGGGGGTATTCCCCAATATACACTGCTCTATGATCTAGGTCCTGCACGGGCGAGCGGGGATTCGGTTTCCCCAAACTCTCGCTTAGGGGAGGTCTCGTATACGTAGATAGGCAGACCCCAGCTGCGAGAGTCTGGGTAACCGAAACTATATCTTCATTACAGTGAAAACTTTATAAGCTTCCCTTAACACAATACTATACAATAACTCCAAAGACGTGGGTAGTACATGCAGGTAGTTTTATGAAAATGAAAACTCGGCTGTAGCCGTGAACAACAGTTTACGGTAACTTTTACGCCGTTGACGAACGAAGGTCTTACTTGCATATAACACATGTCTTTTCATTTGTATATCTTTTAACACCAGTTGTGTTATGTCCCTATTTAGTAAGCATCCATTGTGCCAAGAATGTATTCTACTTAGGAATACTCGGGTTCTGGCAGAATGTACATTTTAAATTTCACTGAATACTCGCAGGACTTACCTAACCATGGTTTTCAATCTCACCTGAAAAAAAAGACTAAGAGAATTAGTTACACCTTAATAATCTCCTCTGAAAAAAAGGCAAATTAAAATGACTTTGTTAAACAGTAAATTATACTGCTTGTGTTGTAATATTAAATCCACTCCTATTGCAGAGTTTGGTAGCCGAGTCGATCTTTGGATTGGATTGTCTGACAGGAACGAGGAAGGATCCTGGAGATGGTTGGACGGTTCAGAAGTAAGTATGACAAGTTGAGTTAGAATGGAAACGGGAATACAGAATAGGGAACTTACAAACCCGCCATGTTGAATGTTGCATCATAGGAAATGTGGTAATAAATACTGATGAATTGGTATGGTAAACAATACTGTTACATTGTTTGTAACCACAAATAATCAATTCATAGTTACCCTGACCATTGTGGGAGGCTTATTTTATCGGTAGCTCCAGAAAGGTATTACAATAACCACAGATAATCCCATTGTCCTTTGTATCTGAGCATGCTCAGTCTGGATTGCAATTTCCCTATTGTCGATAATTAGTACCTGTAAAGAATTGTTGGTATTTTTTTACAGCGGTTGACTAAGTGTTATGTAGGACTTTATTAACATATATGTAAATATGTTGCTATCCCAGTTACTGTGTTCATATAGCAGAACGTTATCGGCATGAGTTCATTATCATATATGTAAATATGTTGCTAACCAGAACGATATTGGCATAAATATGGTAACGGCGTTTTCTCTTCTCCAAACAGATGTTGAAAACTAAAGTATTCACCCAAAGATAAATAAATCAAACAGAGGTGTCAATAAATTCAATTTTTTTCATTAAGATCATGATGAATATTTTACATACTGCAAAGATGTACTATTAATACAATCAAGTCATAGCAGATATTTTCATTCGGAAACTAACTAAAAATAAATTATTATGTAATTCATTTTTCATGACGTAGCATCTCATTTAACGTTGAATGCATAGATGACTTACACAAACTGGATACCTGGCCAACCGGACAACCATTTAGGGATAGAAAACTGTGCGTGTCTTTACAAAGGGTCATACGGCGGTCAATGGAACGACAATAAGTGTTACAATAAATTAGGATTCGTCTGTGAAAGAGGTATGTAAAATTTATGGGGTGTATTTATCATGAGAGAGAAAGAGACAGACAGACAGACAGACAGACAGACAGACAGACAGACAGACAGACAGACAGACATACATACATACATACATACATACATACATACATACATACATACATACATATATACATACATACATACATACATACATACATACATACATACATACATACATACTGACAAAGAATAGGTGAGTGGATGGGTTAGTGAATGGATGGGTAGGTAGGTAGGTAGGTAGGTACGAAGATAGAAAAATAAACTGAAAAGACAGACAGACAGACAGACAGACAGACAGACAGACAGACAGACAGACACACACACAGACAGACAGACAGAGCACTCTATTGTCACCATGTATACGTACAGATCGGGCATTATTTTGAAGAATTGTCACTATCAGTTGTTGAATTGAAATGTGTTTTTACTTTACAGAATACTACAAATGAAGAGGAATAGATTCCATTGGAGAATACAACTTTACTATCTCCCCCTTATATGTTAATACATAAACACAATTGGAACTATTTTGCCATAATTAGATAATAACCAATTACTAAAGATCGCATCAGAAAACAGTATGTGCACATGGTATGTTTACAACAAAGAATAGTTATTGTTTTCTTTTAGTCTACATCTTTGTATTTAATTAGTGAAACATGGTCAGAGATGATTTCTGAAGTTGGTTTGTAAATGTCTAAAGTATAGTTAAATTTTTAACAGAATTCCAAATTCATAATCAGCAAATGCAATACAGTTTATCTGATTGATGGCTTTCTGGGGGTAAGAATAACTTGAAAAAGAGGGTTTGAAGGGATGATGGAGATTGAAATATGCAGAACACGATATACTGTAGTGAACATCAGAACAAAAACCCAGCATAGTTGTATCTAGAGGAACAAATCATGTGGTATTGGTTGACAATCTATCACGTGACGATAATGCAACAAGTAAGTATATATCAGCAGCCAAATAAAACACACTAGACACACACACACACACTCTCTCTCTCTCTCTCTGAAGTATATATATCCAAACGTAGGTTTCAGGTATAAATCTTCTGGTGTAAAGTGCTCGATACGGATGTAGAACTTGATAAATGAGTGAAAAAAGAAGGTGAGTTGGTTACTCGTTACATCGATACTCCACGCATGTAACAAGTAACCAAGTCACCTTCTTTTTTCACTCATCTATATATATATATATATATATATATATATATATATATATATATATATATATATATATATATATAATTTTACCGGTAGACAATTGTACGTGATAGAGTGAGTGACTCCCCAAAAACATAACGTGGTAGTTCATCATATGGATTGTGTTATACTGTGTTTATACAAAGAGCCCGAAGGGAGCCTTAAGTAATTACAAGGGGGGAGATCAGGCTCGGGCAGTTGCGTAAAATGTGACACTCTCTCGACTCCGTCATGCTAAAAAGTAGTCCTCCGCCAATTTTCCTTCTCTAACACATGACTATCCCCCTCTTAAAGTTGACCAAAACCAATGAGAATGCGAGTTATATGCTGTCATTATGTTGAAAGTTTTAAAGGTATTGGTTATTTCCTACTACTACCGCCATGTGGATGTGTTTGAAGGCACTGTATTATTGAATTCGGGTACCTGCGTTTGGATCTCAATGACTAAACTGAAAGCCACAATTCAACTCCAAATGATGGCACACTCCTGACATCGTCGGAAGCGAGCTCAACATCTCCACAACATCATTATCCCTAATATCTTACCCAACTGCTCCAGTGTACATCTGTGAGACCCACTCCTATCCTCACACCACAGCTGACAATTAATTCAAGGCTCCCAAATGGTGCATTTATGGAAAATCAACTTGTCATCAATCATACTAGCACACATACACGTTACCGTCAAAGTTAAATTACGCGTTTACAAAATATTAAAATTTGAGATGATTTATTAATATTAACATGATAATCAATAAAATGTAAGTACTTGATTTCGAATATTAAAGTCAAAACTCTGTTGTCAGAAATAAACCTCTGCTATCAAAACTACCAACCTAAAGATCCAATGACATCGACATAAAAGTTGAGATGCACCGATTCCAACATTATTCTCAAAATAGATTAAACGTTTGTTCAACAATTAGTTCCAAAATGTTCAAACTAAAAAATAATTACAGTAAAGCAATTCATTTACCCTCAACATATTAATCGGAAAGGAAATGATAGGAAAAAGCAAGTTGTATTCACAGGACTACCTATAAGTGTGAAGCTATTCTCAGAAAATATGAGCCTATTTGTACTTTCTGATAAAAAAGGACAGATTAAACGTAATGTTAACGACTGATAGGATGACAGGACAATGGTCAGCCTATACCAATGTGGTATCATCAGCATGTTTTAACATCACATATAAGATTGGTTCTTCATCATTGATAATAGTCTGTGGAGAAATGAGAGAAACATGTGTTATCGTTTGTCTCTAATGATTACCAATTATATTGTAACATATAGCTGACAATATTGATTAATCCTAAAGTTTGCTAGTACAAGACGGACGGACGGACGGACAGACAGGCAAGCAGGAAGATATACATACATACATACATACATACATACATACATACATACATGCATACATGCATGCATGCATGCATGCATGCAGGCAGGTAGGCAGGCAGGCACATACGCACGCACGCACGCACGCACGCACACACACACACGTACGTACGTACGTACGTACGTACGTACATACATACATACATACATACATACATACATACATACATACATACATACATACATACATGCATGCAGGCAGGCAGGCAGGCAGGCAGACAGACAGACAGACATGAGACATGCATACATACATACATACATACATACATACATACATACATACATACATACATACATATATACATACATGCATGCAGGCAGGCAGGCAGGCAGGCAGACAGACAGACAGACAGACAGACATGAGACATACATACATACATACATACATACATACATACATACATACATACATACATACGTAGTTTAGAACATAATATACAAACCTTTCTGACATACAAAGCCACACTTTGTCTCACATGGCTGGTCATTCCAGTTACCACCATATTGCCTTCTCAGTTGCACACAGTCTTCTATTCCTGCGCCGTTGTCTGGCTGATGGACATTCCAGTTTGAATACGTTATCTAGAACAATTGGTTCCAGTTTCCGTGAGTTAAGTTTTTGCATGGCGACTGTCATTTTTCTAGCTATTATCATTGACGTAAAAATCTTGTCATTACAAAATCAGCTATAATGATAATCTGATAATTACTGCAATGTGGTTATCACGATGTCTGTTTCAATCAGTCACTGATGAATACATTTATTGTAATGCTACAAATGTCCATATCACAAACAGGAATACAGTTTCTCATTTTCTGGAAATGATCATATTTTACCTCGGAATCGTTCATATTTTCAGTGACAATGACACAGTCCTATGCTTTTACCGTTTTTAAAGTGGCCATATGGATGAGAATTTGGTATTTATTTTGGATTTTTATTTGATTAAACAGCTTCACTATGTTTTTCTACTTGAAAAAATAATGCATATATCAAGTCCATGTTCATAACTCAATACATTGCAAAAAGATGCAAAAAGTGTAAAAAAAATTGTTATTGTACGTACAATAACAAATATTTTACACGTTGGTTAATGTTTTGTAGTTTATTGAGTTGCGAACATGAACTTGGTGTATGTTCTTTCGCATTATTTTTTCACGTAGAAAAACATAGTGAAGCTGTTTAATAAAATAAAAATCCAAAATAAATACCAAACTCTCATCCATATGGCCACTTTAAAACACTTATCTCCACTGGCTCAACTTTTTTTTGTCATTTAGTTTATTTTCAGAGTCCGTGTTTGGAGTAGTTGAATTTAATTTACACTGTGTTCAAATTAAATATTTGAAAGAGTTGTATCAAGTTAACTTAAGTAATTGTTTTAAAATAATACTTACCACTGAGTCATCTGCCCAACGAAAGGCGGCCTCTACATCTCTATCAGTTAGTCCAGTCCAGAGAGAAGTGCGGTTACCAAATTCTGTCAGTGGAACACAGTGTAGGTAATATATCTACATGTATTTCAGAAACCATGTTTAATAACTTCAAGGTGCCAATTTAGTATGCATTTTTTTGTAATTCAAATTTTAGTATGAGTCATCAGTGTATTTTATTACAGAAAGTATAGACTTTTGATTTATACTCTATCAAATGTTTATAACATGTAGCTCAAATGCTAGTGAAATATGAACCAAGGAAATTAAAAAAATACTTTGCTTGTTCAAGAATAGTTTGAACCCTTGGCCCATAAAAATAAAATAAAACGGTCAATGTGTAATTGCTTAAAATGGAGGCCATGTAAACAAAAACCCTACCGTTATCCAATATGGTCACCGAATAAATTAATAATTTGAAGAAAAAAAATGAATTAAAATTGGACCCATGGAGTTAGCGACGCTTGTCTACGAATTGGAATTCACGATTATATCCAGTGTATATAATTAATTATTTTTAACATTTCTAAAGGCAAAATGTGAAAAGGTCTTAACACCTATGGTTTATAAGGAAGCTGGTCTTTAGGTATATGTTGATACTTTGTGAGTGAGTGAGTGAGTGATGAGTGTGTGTGTGTGTGTGTGTGTGTGGGGGGGGGGTGGTTATGTATATTACTGACCTCGAAGGAACAGGTCCAAATCAGCATCTTTAATGGTAACCAGTTGTGAATCCATTCCTTGACAAAGAGTTTCTGCCTCATTATAAGTGTAAAATTCGGACTCTTTGATGAAGTAGCACTTATTC
Source organism: Glandiceps talaboti (assembly GCF_964340395.1). Lineage (NCBI taxonomy): Eukaryota > Metazoa > Hemichordata > Enteropneusta > Spengelidae > Glandiceps > Glandiceps talaboti. Next base: position 17,320,100 of record NC_135562.1, on the reverse strand, counting down.
TTGAAATAATACCAACCAAAACCACAGGCTGGAAAAAGAGTTTAAATAATACAAATAATAAAACATTCACTCCAATGAATCTGTTAAGCAAGGCAACGACGGTTTTAAAAATTGATATTTCACGATTTTTTTCTGAAACACGTTTAAACTTCACCGGTAACCGTGACGTTCATGGCATATATTTAGAAAAAATATAGTTTGAAATTAATTGCTCGAATTTACCAGTTTCAATTATCATATTACTGTATGTTAACATTTATGCTAGACTTTAATAGTCATAAAAAATTATAACTGTTTGCAAAATTGGAGAGTATAGTTTTGATTTACAAATATTTTCTAGTCAATACATTCATATATCCTTATGTATCATAAGCTAATGAGCATGTAGAGAGGACTTGACAAACCTGTTTCATAATAATTGTGATACTGGATTTCTCTCGTCACACAGTCTCCTGTATTCGGTTCACAAACACTGCTATATACCAAGAACGAAGCGATGACAGCAAAACATCGCATCCCATTTTTCAGTAGATTCATGTTCAACATGGTGTGGTCAAGATGATTTGGTTTTTCAATCGCTCGAGGGAAACGTTGAGATTTGACACTGGTAGCTTGTCTTTCGATAGTGTGATCGCTTTTGGAGTGACTTGCGTAGAGGTACCCCTTAAATAGATGAATACCTACAGGATGTGAACATTTGCATATAATAGAATAGATAGACAACAAACATTGATAACAGATTATTAATGTAAGGCAGTCGAGATAATTCATGACCTGACCGACCCTACATTTCTTTAATCTCGTGATTGAGTTACGCCCTCTGCGACAGGATTAGAAATCAAATTTGCTTCATCAGTGATGGTAACCCCACCACGCGCAGCTTGTACTTGAACCAATATAGTACCTTCCATTGCTGAAATTCGGTACTTAAAAAAAACAAAAAACATTTCACTGTTTCCTTCTGACTTTAACCGACATTTCAAGGTGTTATTTTGAGAAACATTGACTTATTAAAAGGCATACTGTACAAATCTACTTTACTGCGCCACCATGTGTATTCGTTACAAATTGACTGGAAATCATTATACTTGGACTTTACACCGGATACTTTAGTAGGTTAATGGACTGTGTAATATAGATATGTACATTGATTAGAAGCTAGTGACAAATACACAACTAACTTGTGAGTTTATTTACCTCAAAATACCACAAAATCATACACATTAAATATATATCTAGTAATAGCATGTAAATTACCCGTCTAGTTGAAATCAGATTCGATTGAGTTTAATACATTATTAGCTGTATGTAATATATAAAACCAGCAGAATAACATTTGCTCAAAATTGTTGCCAACCATTGTATTTAAATGAACTTTGAGAGGATTGCGTCGTGTTTTCATCTTTTCTATTGACAAATCGTATGACCCCTTATACCCCCATTACATCGTACTTCAATCAAATACACAAGCTCATCAGTAAGAGAATTTCGTTCGTTTAGTTAGAGGGTCTGGCGTCAATGCGATTTCGCCGAACTTCGTTTTCGCACTTCTATTAAACCAGATTTCGACGGAAACCGTTCACTCCAGCAATGATTACAACTTTCGTAATTACTACTGACATGTTGATAAATTGATTTAAAAAATATTTACTCCTATGTGAGATATAGTGCTGAGTTTCTGGTTGTATTTGAATGTGTGTTCAGTCATGTGTTTACATTACATCGATCATAGTGGTGTGACCGCTACAGTTTTCATCATAGTTTAAATCATACATAAATGCTTGATGTCGCACTTGTGAGCGTTCGTTTTGGGGAGGGGTCTTGACCTAAACGAACGATGTTCATTGGTTCAGCTTGTACGGCATTGTGTCGATCGTCCCTCAGGGCAATCTGATGTGACGATCCACTAGTCAACAACAAGGACCGGATGAGGTCAAATATACTTCCGCTAATTGTATTTACTGTAACAGTTTAAATTGTTTTCAGATATGTAAACAGGATGCCTCTTTGAAGGTAAAGATGTGTTATCAGGTGTCCTTATTTTGTCCACCGGAAGACACCTTATCATGTTACTCTCTTCGACTCGAGTGTTATATATAGTCCGGGGGTTGGGGGGGTACCCCTGGCTAGCTTTGGTAGGGGTGTGCGACCAATGCTGCTAAACCCAGACCCCATTTTAGACCAATTTTGACCCAAAACCAATACCCCATTTTAGACCATTCCATAACAAATGTGAAAATGGGGACCCCATTTTAGACTCATTAGCTCTAAAATGACAGTACCCATTTTAGACCAAAGGGCAAAAAACCCTACCCCAAAGAGCGGCACGTATACGTATACCCGATTAATGGGAGTAACCCCCCCCCCCCCACACGGGTATATACTCTCCGTTATCAGGCTATCCAGCACACACGCAGACATGCACAACACAACACAACACAATACAATACAACACAACACAACACAACACAATACAATACAATACAATACAATACAATACAATACAATACAATACAATACAATACAACACATGTTTTCACAGGCACTGTACCCTAAATGCGCTCAAAGATGTCGAGCTTCCCCACCACCCCAAGGAATACCAGATTATTTGTATCCACAACCACAGACTGTTTGAGAGATTAGCATGTAGAATTGTATGTTGCCCATCATCAACCCCGTGCAGCAAATTTGCAATTGTGTTGTACATATGGTACGTATATCCTACATACTACATTAAGTTAACAATGGTGATCAAATTTAGGATCCATAAATGATTTCCATTCAGATATATTATAGGCATGGGCTCTGCTAGGCGAAACCTCACACAATGCTACGATGTCGGCAGTTGTAAGAAGGGCGCACATTTCTGGTTTTATTTAACTTGAGAGTGTTTTTATATGATTTTTAGTCCCCGCCGCACGAAGTCTGGGACGGGACTTATGGATTGTGTTCCGTCCGTCCGTCCGTCCACCCGGAGCCGTTTCTTGGAGATGCCTGGACCGATTTTTTTCAAACTTGGTACAGGGGCAACATACTATTGCATACATATGCACCTTAATTTGTTTCATGATACGATCCAATATGGCCGCCTAGCAGCCATTTTTTGCGAATTGAACCATCATTAATTTTGATTTTGTAGCATATGATTACAACTGCGGTTTTGGATGGTATTACGTCAAGAATAAATGCTACTTCATCAAAGAACACGAATTATACAATTTCGAAGAGGCAGAAACTGTCTGCGAGGTAATGAATGGAAAGCTGGCGATGATTAAAGATGTCGATGTGGATTTATTTCTAAGAGGTAAGTAGTTCTTTTATTGAGTGGCACACCCGAGTTTACAGTTTTTTTGGGTGTAATGGACGGGTAGCTCATTGAAAGGTACTCGCATTTACAGAGACAGGTCCACCACTTGCAATTGACTGAAGTCAGTATTACATGAGATATAAATAATCCGAAGACGTGGTTTATAAAGTCGTAAAAATGAAGAGGAAATCCTTTCTATACAATTGCAACATTAATTTGATGTCTATCTGTTCAGTATCTTTATTTGTCTCGGTTACCCAGACTCTCACCGCTGGGGGCTCTTCTACGAGACCACCCAGACGAGAGTCTGGGGAAACGATATTTAAACTGTCCCGCGCCGGAAGTTACAACGTACATTTCTTTCAAGTCATGAGAAATTCCTACGAGGCTTTTCCGTTGTAATTAAGATGTATCAGTCGCTTGAGAAATGTACCTAAATCGTTCAGCCTGTAATGTTGGACGTGTGTGTGTGTGGTGGTGGTGGTGGTGGGGGGGGGGGGGTATTCCCCAACATACACTGCTCTATGATCTAGGTCCTGCACGGCGAGCGGGGATTCGGTTTCCCCAAACTCTCGCTTAGGGGAGGTCTCGTATACGTAGATAGGCAGACCCCAGCTGCGAGAGTCTGGGTAACCGAAACTATATCTTCATTACAGTGAAAACTTTATAAGCTTCCCTTAACACAATACTATACAATAACTCCAAAGACGTGGGTAGTACATGCAGGTAGTTTTATGAAAATGAAAACTCGGCTGTAGCCGTGAACAACAGTTTACGGTAACTTTTACGCCGTTGACGAACGAAGGTCTTACTTGCATATAACACATGTCTTTTCATTTGTATATCTTTTAACACCAGTTGTGTTATGTCCCTATTTAGTAAGCATCCATTGTGCCAAGAATGTATTCTACTTAGGAATACTCGGGTTCTGGCAGAATGTACATTTTAAATTTCACTGAATACTCGCAAGACTTACCTAACCATGGTTTTCAATCTCACCTGAAAAAAAAAAGACTAAGAGAATTAGTTACACCTTAATAATCTCCTCTGAAAAAAAGGCAAATTAAAATGACTTTGTTAAACAGCAAATTATACTGCTTGTGTTGTAATATTAAATCCACTCCTATTGCAGAGTTTGGTAGCCGAGTCGATCTTTGGATTGGATTGTCTGACAGGAACGAGGAAGGATCCTGGAGATGGTTGGACGGTTCAGAAGTAAGTATGACAAGTTGAGTTAGAATGGAAACGGGAATACAGAATAGGGAACTTACAAACCCGCCATGTTGAATGTTGCATCATAGGAAATGTGGTAATAAATACTGATGAATTGGTATGGTAAACAATACTGTTACATTGTCTGTAACCACAAATAATCAATTCATAGTTACCCTGACCATTGTGGGAGGCTTATTTTATCGGTAGCTCCAGAAAGGTATTACAATAACCACAGATAATCCCATTGTCCATTGCATCTGAGCATGCTCAGTCTGGATTGCAATTTCCCTATTGTCGATAATTAGTACCTGTAAAGAATTGTTGGTATTTTTTTACAGCGGTAGACTAAGTGTTATGTAGGACTTTATTAACATATATGTAAATATGTTGCTATCCCAGTTACTGTGTTCATATAGCAGAACGTTATCGGCATGAGTTCATTATCATATATGTAAATATGTTGCTAACCAGAACAATATTGGCATAAATATGGTAACGGCGTTTTCTCTTCTCCAAACAGATGTTGAAAACTAAAGTATTCACCCAAAGATAAATAAATCAAACAGAGGTGTCAATAAATTCAATTTTTTCATTAAGATCATGATGAATATTTTACATACTGCAAAGATGTACTAAATACAATCAGATCATAGCAGATATTTTCATTCGGAAACTAACTAAAAATAAATTATTATGTTATTCATTTTTCATGACGTAGCATCTCATTTTACGTTGAATGCATAGATGACTTACACAAACTGGATACCTGGCCAACCGGACAACCATTTAGGGATAGAAAACTGTGCGTGTCTTTACAAAGGGTCATACGGCGGTCAATGGAACGACAATAAGTGTTATAATAAATTAGGATTTATCTGTGAAAGAGGTATGTAAAACAGACAGACAGACAGACAGACAGACAGACAGACAGACAGACAGACAGACAGACAGACAGACAGACAGACAGACAAAGAATAGGTGGGTGAATGGGTGAGTGAATGGGTGGGTAGGTAGGTAGGTAGGTACGAAGAAGACAGACAGACAGACAGAGCACTCTATTGTAAATGGGTGGATAATAATAAATGGGTGGATGGGTGAATGGGTGGGTAGGTAGGTACGAAGATAGAAAAATAAACAGAAAGACAGACAGATAGACATACAGACAGACAGACAGAGCACTCTATCGTTACCATGTATACGTACAGATCGGGCATTATTTTGAAGAATTGTCACTATCAGTTGTTCAATTGAAATGTGTTTTCCTGTTTTTACTTTACAGAATACTATAAATGAAGAGAAATAGATTTCATTGGAGAATACAACTTTACCATCTCCCCATTATATGTTAATACATTTATAAACACAATTCAATTGGAACTATTTTGCAATAATTAGATATTAACCAATTACTAAAGATCGCATCAGAAAACAGTATGTGCACATATGGTATGTTAACAACAAAGAATGGTTATTGTTTTCTTTTAGTCTTCATCTTTGTATTTAATTAGTGAAACATGGTCAGAGATGATTTCTAAAGTTAGTTTGTAACAAATTCATTATCAGCAAATGCAATACAATTTATCTGAATGACGGCTTTCTGGAGGTAAAAATAACTTGGAAAAGAGGGTTTGACGGTATGATGGCGATTGAAATATGCAGAACACGATATACTGTAGTGAAACATCAGAAAAAAAAACCCCAGCATAGTTGTATTTAGAGGAACAAATCATGTGGTATTGGTTGACAATCTATCACGTGACGATAATGCAACAAGTAAGTCTATATCAGCAGCCAAACAAAACACGCAGACACACACACACACACACACACACACACACACACACACACACACTGAAGTATATATATCCAAATCTTCTGGTGTAAAGTGCTCGATACGGATGTAGAACTTGAATGAATGAAAAAAAGAAGGTGACTTGGTTACTCGTTACATCGATACTCCACGCATGTAACAAGTAACCAAGTCACCTTCTTTTTTCACTCATTTATATATATATATATATATATAATATATATATATATATATATATATATATATATATATATATATATATATATATATATATATATATATATATATATATATATAATTTTACCGGTAGACAATCGTACGTGGTAGAGTGAGTGACTCTCCAAAAACATAAGGTGGCAGTTCTTCATATGGATTTTGTTATACTGTGTTTATCTATACAAAGAGCCCAAAGGGAGCCTGAAGTAATTACAAGGGTGGGGGAGAGATCAGGCTCGGGCAGTTGCGTAAAATGTAACGCTCTCCCGACTCCGTCATGGTAAAAAGTAGCCCTCCGCCAATTTTCCATCTCTAACACATGACTATCCCCTCTTAAAGTTGACCAAAACCAATGAGAATGCGAGTTATATGCTGTCATTATGTTTAAAGGTATTGTTTATTTCCTACTACTACCGCCATGTGGATGTGTTTGAAGGCACTGTATTAATGAATACGGGTACCTGCGTTTGGATCTCAATGACTGAACTGAAAGCCACAATTCAACTCCAAATGATGGCAGACTCCTGACATCGTCGGAAGCGAGCTCAACATCTCCACAACATCATTATCCCTAATATCTTACCCAACTGCTCCAGTGTACATCTGTGAGACCCACTCCTCTCCTCACACCACAGCTGTCAATTAATTCAAGGCTCCCAAATAGTGCATTTATGGAAAATCAACTTGTCATCAATCATACTAGCACACATACACGTCACCGTCAAAGTTAAATTACGCGTTTACAAAATATTAAAATTTGAGATGATTTATTAATATTAACATGATAATCAAGAATAACATGTGAGTACTTGATTTAGGATATTAGAGTCAAAACTCCTGTCAGAAATAAACCTCTGATATCAAAATAAAAAGTCAAAATTACCAACCTAAAGATCAAATAACATCGACATAAAAGTTGAGATGCACCGATTCCATCATTATTCTCAAAATAGATTAAACGTTTGTTCAACAATTAGTTCCAAAATGTTCAGACTGAAAAATAATTACAGTAAAGCAATTCCTTTACCTCAACATATTAATCGGAAAGGAAATGATAGGAAAAAAGCAAGTTATATTCACAGAACTACCTATAAGTGTGAAGCTATTCTCAGAAACTATGAGCCCATTTGTACTTTCTGATAAAAACTAAAAGGCCATATTAAACGTAATGTTAACGACATATATGCATGCAGGCAGGCAGGCAGACAGACAGACAGACAGACAGACAGACAGACATGAGACATACATACATACATACATACATACATACATGCATACATACATACATACATACATACATACATACATACATACATACATACATACATACAGGCAGGCAGGCAGGCAGGCAGACAGACAGACAGACAGACAGACAGACAGACAGACAGACAGACAGACAGACATGAGACATACATACATACATACATACATGCATACATACATACATACATACATACATACATACATACATACATACACATACATACATACATACATACATACATACATACATACATACATACATACATACATACCAACGGACATACATACATACATACATACATACATACATACATACATACATACATACATATATGCATGCATACATATATGCATGCATGCAGGCAGGCAGGCAGACAGACAGACAGACAGACAGACAGACAGACAGACAGACAGACAGACATGAGACATACATACATACATACATACATACATACATACATACATACATACATACATACATACATACATACATACATACATGCAGGCAGGCAGGCAGGCAGGCAGGCAGGCAGACAGACAGACAGACAGACAGACAGACATGAGACATACATACATACATACATACATACATACATACATACATACATACATACATACATACATACATACATACATACATACATACGTAGTTTAGAACTGTGACATAATATACAAACCTTTCTGACATACAAAGCCACACTTTGTCTCACATGGCTGGTCATTCCAGTTACCACCATATTGCCTTCTCAGTTGCACACAGTCTTCTATTCCTGCACCGTTGTCTGGCTGATTGCCACTCCAGTTTGAATACGTTATCTAGAACAATCGGTTCCAGTTTACGTGAGTTACGTTTTTGCATGGTGACTGTCATTTTTCTAGCTGTTATCAATGACTTAAAAATGTTATCATTACAAAATCAGCCATAATGATGATCTTATATTTACTGCAATGTGGTTATGACGATGTCTGTTTCAATCAATCAATCAATCACTGATCAATACATTTATTGTAATGCTACGAATGTCCTTATCACAAACAGGAATACAGTTTCTCATTTTCTGGAAATGATCATATTTTACCTCGGAATCGATCATATTTTCAGTGACAATGACATAGTTCTATGCTTTTACCGTTTTTAAAACACTTACCTCCACTGGTTCAACTTTTTTGTCATTTAGTTTATTTTCAGAGTCCGTGGTTGGAGTAGTTGAATTTAATTTACACTGTGTTCAAATTAAATATTTAAAAGAGTTGTATCAAGATAACTTAAGTAATTGTTTTAAAATAATACTTACCAATGAGTCATCTGCCCAACGAAAGGCGCCCTCTACATCTCTATCAGTCAGTCCAGTCCAGAGAGAAGTGCGGTTACCAAATTCTGTCAGTGGAACACAGTGTAGGTAATACATCTACATGTATTTCAGAAACCATGTTTAATAACTTCAAGATGCCAAATTAGTATGCATTTTTTTGTAATTCAAATTTTAGTATGAGTCATCAGTGTATTTTATTATTACACAAAGTATAGACTTTTACCAAAACTTTTGAGTTTCATTACATGAGTGGAATAAGTGCCTTAAAGATTCATCATCTCTTTCACAAAAAGTGCAAGCTGGAGAGATCTGCATTCCCCTTCTCTTCAAATCATAATTTGTGAACAGAATGTGATGCAGCAATTTGAATTGGAATACTCTCGTTTTAGTGTCTATAGACACAACGAATGGTAGGGTGTACGAGACACATTTACTCTATGAAGATGAAAAACTTGAAACCGCACTTTGCACTATACTTGAACCATGTGAAATACAATTATCACTGTGAGTATATTATAGCTGTTAACAAAGACAAACTTGAAAGGCACTGTAACAAATGGATAACAATACACCATCTTATTATGTAAAACAAGAGCAACTTATATTGTAAATAACTGAAGTTACCAATAAAAAAAAAGTATAGACTTTTAATTTATACTCTATCAAATGTTTATAATATGTAGCTCAAATGCTAGTGAAATATGAACCCAGGAAATCAAAAAAATACTTTGCTTGTTCAAGAATAGTTTGAACCCTTGGTCCATAGAAATAAAATAAAACGGTCAATGCTTAAAATGGAGGCCATGTAAACAAAACCCTACCGTTATTCAATATGGTCTCCGAATACTTGACTCCGATTTAATAATTTGAAAAAAAAGAAGAATTAAAATTGGACCCATGGAATTAGCAACACATAGTCAACTAATTGGAATTCACGATTATATCCAGTGTATATGATTAATTATTTTTAACATTTCAAAAGGCAAAATTTGAAAAAGTCTTAACATTTATATGGTTTATAAGGAAGTTGGTCTTTAGGTATATATTGATACTGTGTGTGTGTGTGTGGTGGGGGGGGGGGGGTATGTCTATTACTGACCTCGAAGGAACAGGTCCAAATCAGCATCGTTAATGGTAACAAGTTGCGAATCCATTCCTTGGCAAAGAGTTTCTGCCTCATTATAAGTGTAAAATTCAGATTCTTTGATGAAGTAGCACTTATTCTTGAAATAATACCAACCAAAACCACAGGCTGTAAAAAGAGTTTAAATAATAAAAATAATAGAACATTCACTTCAATGAATCTGTTAAGCAAAGCAATGAAGGTTTTAAAAATTGATATTTCACGAGACAAATTTTATATCAATGCATGTATGTTATTTTACTAGCTGAAACACGTTTAAGCTTCACTGGTAACCATGGCATAGCATATATGTAAAACTATAGTTTGAAATTAATTGCTCAAATTTACCAGTTTTCAATTATTATATTGCTGTATACTAACATTTATGCTGGATTTTAACATTCATATAGAATTATAACTGTTTGCAAAAGTGGAGAGTATAGTTTTGATTTACAAATATTTTCTAGTCAATACATTCATATATCCTTATGTATCATAAGCTAATGAGCATGTAGAGAGGACTTGACAAACCTGTTTCATAATAATTGTGATTCTGGATTTCTCTCGTCACACAGTCTCCTGTATTCGGTTCACAAACGCTGCTATATACCAAGAACGAAGCGATGACAGCAAAACATCGCATCCCATTTTTCAGTAGATTCATGTTCAACATGGTGTGGTCAAGATGATTTGTGTTTTCAATCGCTCGAGGGAAACGTTGAGATTTGACACTGGTAGCTTGTCTGTCGATAGTCTGATCGCTTTTGGAGTGACTTGCACAGAAGTACCCCTTAAATAGATGAATACCTACAGGATGTGAACATTTGCATAGAATAGAATAGACAACAAACATTGATAACAGGTTATTAATGTAAGGCAGTCGAGATAATTCATGGCCGGACCGACCATACATTTCTTTAATCTCGTGATTGAGTTACGCCCTCTGCGACATGATTAGAAATCATTTCGTCATCAGTGATGGTGACCCACCACACGCAGCTCGTACTTGAATCTACAGTATCTTCCATTGCTGAAATTCGGTACTTTTTAATAAATAAAATATTTCACTGTTTCCTTCTGACATTTTAAGGTGTTATTTTGAGAAACATTGACTAATTAAAAGGCATACTATACAAATCTACTTTACTGCGCCACCATATCCATTCGTTACAAATTGACTGGAAATCATTAAGCTTATACTTAGACTTTACACCGGATACTTTAGTAGGATAATGGACTGTGTAATATAGATATGTACATTGAAAACAAGCTAGTGACAAATAAACAACTAACTTGTGAGTGGGCATTTATTTACCTCAAAATACCACAAAATCATACACATTAAATATATATCTAGTAATAGCATGTAAATAACCCGCGTAGTTGAAATCAGAGTTGTAAAATTATTACCAATTAGACATATGACACATTCGATTGAGTTTAATAAATTATTAGCTGTATGTAAAATATAAAACCAGCAGAATAACATTTGTTCAAAATTGTTGCCAACCATTGTATTTAAATGAACTTTGAGAGGATTGCGTCGTGTTTTCATCTTTTCTATTGACAAATCGTATGACCCCATATACCCCCATTGCATCGTACTTCAATCAAATACACAAGCTCAGTAAGAGAACTTCGTTCGTTTAGTTAGCGGGTCTGGCGTCAATGCGATTTCGCCGAACTTCGTTTTCGCACTTCTATTAAACCAGATTTCGACGGAAACCGTTCACTCCAGCAATGATTACAACTTTTGTCATTACTACTGAGATGTTGATAAATTGATTAAAAAAATATTTACTCCTATGTGAGATATAGTGCTGAGTTTCTGGTTGTATTTGAATGTGTGTTCAATCATGTGTTTACATTACATCGATCATAGTGGTGTGACCGCTACAGTTTTCATCATAGTTTAAATCATACATAAATGCTTGATGTCGCACTTGTGAGCGTTCGTTTTGGGGAGGGGTCTTGACCTAAACGAACGATGTTCATTGGTTCAGCTTGTACGGCATTGTGTCGATCGTCCCTCAGGGCAATCTGATGTGATGACCCACTAGTCAACAACAAGGACCGGATGAGGTCAAATATACTTCCGCTAAATTGTATTTACTGTAACAGTTTAAATTGTTTTCAGATATGTAAACAGGATGCCTCTTTGAAGGTAAAGATGTGTTATCAGGTGTCCTTATTTTGTCCACCGGAAGACACCTTATCATGTTACTCTCTTCGACTCGAGTGTTATATATAGTCCGGGGGTTGGGGGGGTACCCCTGGCTAGCTTTGGTAGGGGTGTGCGACCAATGCTGCTAAACCCAGACCCCATTTTAGACCAATTTTGACCCAAAACCAATACCCCATTTTAGACCATTCCATAACAAATGTGAAAATGGGGACCCCATTTTAGACTCATTAGCTCTAAAATGACAGTACCCATTTTAGACCAAAGGGCAAAAAACCCTACCCCAAAGAGCGGCACGTATACGTATACCCGATTAATGGGAGTAACCCCCCCCCCCCCACACGGGTATATACTCTCCGTTATCAGGCTATCCAGCACACACGCAGACATGCACAACACAACACAACACAATACAATACAATACAACACAACACAACACAACACAACACAACACAATACAATACAATACAATACAATACAATACAATACAATACAATACAATACAATACAACACATGTTTTCACAGGCACTGTACCCTAAATGCGCTCAAAGATGTCGAGCTTCCCCACCACCCCAAGGAATACCAGATTATTTGTATCCACAACCACAGACTGTTTGAGAGATTAGCATGTAGAATTGTATGTTGCCCATCATCAACCCCGTGCAGCAAATTTGCAATTGTGTTGTACATATGGTACGTATATCCTACATACTACATTAAGTTAACAATGGTGATCAAATTTAGGGTCCATAAATGATTTCCATTCAGATATATTATAGGCATGGGCTCTGCTAGGCGAAACCTCACACAATGCTACGATGTCGGCAGTTGTAAGAAGGGCGCACATTTCTGGTTTTATTTAACTTGAGAGTGTTTTTATATGATTTTTAGTCCCCGCCGCACAAAGTCTGGGACGGGACTTATGGATTGTGTTCCGTCCGTCCGTCCGTCCACCCGGAGCCGTTTCTTGGAGATGCCTGGACCGATTTTTTTCAAACTTGGTACAGGGGCAACATACTATTGCATACATATGCACCTTAATTTGTTTCATGATACGATCCAATATGGCCGCCTAGCAGCCATTTTTTGCGAATTGAACCATCATTAATTTTGATTTTGTAGCATATGATTACAACTGCGGTTTTGGATGGTATTACGTCAAGAATAAATGCTACTTCATCAAAGAACACGAATTATACAATTTCGAAGAGGCAGAAACTGTCTGCGAGGTAATGAATGTAAAGCTGGCGATGATTAAAGATGTCGATGTGGATTTATTTCTAAGAGGTAAGTGGTTCTTTTATTGAGTGGCACACCCGAGTTTACAGTTTTTTTGGGTGTAATGGACGGGAAGCTCATTGAAAGGTACTCGCATTTACAGAGACAGGTCCACCACTTGCAATTGACTGAAGTCAGTATTACATGAGATATAAATAATCCGAAGACGTGGTTTATAAAGTCGTAAAAATGAAGAAGAAATCCTTTCTATACAATGGCAACATTAATTTGATGTCTATCTCTTCAGTATCTTCATTTGTCTCGGTTACCCAGACTCTCACCGCTGGGGGCTCCTCTACGAGACCACCCAGACGAGAGTCTGGGGAAACGATATTTAAACTGTCCCGCGCCGGAAGAGAATTAATTACACCTTAATAATCTCCCCTCAAAAAAGGCAAATTAAAATGACTTTGTTAAACAGTAAATTATACTGCTTGTGTTGTAATATTAAATCCACTACTATTGCAGAGTTTGGTAGCCGAGTCGATCTTTGGATTGGATTGTCTGACAGGAACGAGGAAGGATCCTGGAGATGGTTGGACGGTTCAGAAGTAAGTATGACAAGTTGAGTTAGAATTGAAACGGGAATACAGAATAGGGAACTTGCAAACCCGCCATGTTGAATGTTACATCATAGGAAATGTGATAATAAATACTGATGAATTGGTATGGTAAACGATACTGTTACATTGTTTGTAACCACAAATAATCAATTCATAGTTACCCTGACCATTATGGGAGGTTTATTTATCGGTAGCTCCAGAAAGGTATTACAATAATCACAGATAATCCCATAGTCCTTTGCATCTGAGCATGCTCAGTCTGGATTGCAATTTCCCTATTGTCGATAATTAGTACCTGTAAATAATTGTTGGTGTTTTTTTACAGCGGTTGACTAAGTGCTATGTAGGACTTTATTAACATACATGTAAATATGTTGCTATCCCAGTTAGTGTGATCATATATCAGAACGTTATCGGCATGAGTTCATTATCATATATGTAAATATGTTGCTGTCCCAGTTACTGTGATCATATATCCGCATGAGTTCATTATCATATATGTAAATATGTTGCTAACTCAGTTACTGTGATCATATAGCAGAACAATATTGGCATGGATATGGTAACGGCGTTTTCTCTTCTCCAAACAGATGTCAATAAATTCATTTTTTTTCATTAAGATCATGATGAATATTTTACATACTGCAAAGATGTACTATTAATACAATCAAGTCATAGCAGATATTTTCATTCGGAAACTAACTACAAATAAATTATTATGTTATTCATTTTTCATGACGTAGCATCTCATTTTACGTTGAATGCATAGATGACTTACACAAACTGGATACCTGGCCAACCGGACAACCATTTAGGGATAGAAAACTGTGCGTGTCTTTACAAAGGGTCATACGGCGGTCAATGGAACGACAATAAGTGTTACAATAAATTAGGATTCGTCTGTGAAAGAGGTACGTAAAATTTATGGGGTGTTTTTATCATGAGAGAGAAAGAGACAGACAGACAGACAGACAGACAGACAGACAGACAGACAGACAGACAGACAGACAGACAGACAGACAGACAGTCAGACAGACAGTCAGACAGACAGATAAAGAATAGGTGGGTGGATGGGTGAGTGAATGGGTGGGTAGGTAGGTATGAAGATAGCAAAATAAAGATACAGACAGACAGACAGACAGACAGAGCACTCTATTGTCACCATGTATACGTACAGATCGGGCATTATTTTGAAGAATTGTCACTATCAGTTGTTCAATTGAAATGTGTTTGCCTGTTTTTACTTTACAGAATACTACAAATGAAGAGGAATAGATTTCATTGGAGAATACATCTTTATCGTCTCCTCATTATATGTTAATACATAAACACAATTGGAACTATTTTGCAATAATTAGATGTTAACCAATTACTAAAGATCGCATCAGAAAACAGTATGTGCATATGGTATGTTTACAACAAAGAATAGTTATTGTTTTCTTTTAGTCTTCATCTTTGTATTTAATTAGTGAAACATGGTCAGAGATTATTTCTGAAGTTCGTTTGTAAATGTCTGAAGTATAGTTAAATTTTTAACAGAATTCCAAATTCATAATCAGCAAATGCAATACATTTTATCTGAATGACAGCGTTCTCCGCCACTTTTCCTTCTCTAATACATGACTATCCCCACTCCTAAAGTTGACCAAAACCAATGAGAATGCGAGTTATATGCTGTCATTATGTTGAAAGTTTTAAAGGTATTGGTTATTTCCTTCCGCCATTTGGATGTGTTTGAATGCACTGTATTAATGAAGACCTGCGTTTGGATCTCAATGACTGAACTGAAGGGCACAATTCAACTCCAAATGATTAGATTGACACACTCCTGACATCGTCGGAAGC